>NC_045166.1:9608777-9678777 GCF_900700415.2 Clupea harengus
GGAGGAAGAGGGTGGGTTAAATGTGGGTGAAGACACACTGTGCTCAAATGATTTACTGTTTTATCTACAGCACTGAAATATCCAGTGGGCATAATTCTTCTCATGATATAGAAATGATGGCTCTTCGTTCTTGTTACAACACCATCCTACACGTTGTGTTGGAGATAAATTATGGGTGTCTGAAAATCTGTAGCACTACAAGATCCAAAGTATGTTTTACATCAAAGCCAGATCTCTTGAAGAGCCTTTCATAGCCCCATCAGGAGTGGGATGAAGAATGTCCACCCCTGTAGATCAAAGCATCTGCACGGTTTGATGCAAAAGCTCCGCTTCGCCTTCCATATATCATCAATCGGTAGATTTCACAAGTTAATGTGAAACTCCATTAGAGTTGGCAGTCATTAGTATGCTAATTAAATTTTGCTTGTCTAACTACCATTATGGGAGCTTAGAGACTCTAAATATGGAGACACTCCTTCAAGTTCTTTTGCATGCCTCTCAAATGGGAGAGGACTGGGAAGGAGTCATTCATAACTATGTAGTTAATGTTCTTTTATTCCATTGCTTTTAATAACTTCGTAGCTGAAACAAACTGAATATTTTTTTTTTCTTGGATTGTTCTCTTTAAACATGACAGTAATGAGATTGGAAAAGATGTGTTGATGAATGGAAAATAGTCTTATGTTAACTCAGAGTCTCTTTATTTCAGCATAATTCTGTATATTTGTATGTATAGTTGTGATTATCACCAGTTTAATTAATGTGATGGCACAGCCTATGACGGAGCTCCAGAGATCAGTTCTGTATTTTATTAATTCTGGTGTGATCACTTCAGCTAAAAATGTGACACCAAGAGCATGTGCTCGTGGAGCTCATCTCGTGGCAAACTGTTGCGGCGAGGAATCTGTTACTTATGTAATTGCTGTTGCTTCTCCCTGAAGGGAGTGGTTATTGAATCGCAGCGCCCCTGACACATACGGGATGCACGTATGAGTCAGGGGCATTTTCTCTCAGTTTCTCGACAGTCTGGGGCTCTCAGAGCCCACGGTACAAAATACGACTAAATAACCCAGCCGACTCTCCCTCCCTCTTTCCCACCCGATATCTCCCATGGATGTGCAGTGGGGTTTGTAATAGATGCTCCTGATGCCTCTATCTCTTCCTGTGTTCACCCCTCTATCAGCCTCCTGCAGCCCCTGCCTGCCTTTATCTTCAGTGGCAGGGCAGTGTTAGCTTTTGTTTCCAGACTGTTTTGTTGTTTAAACTCTGAGATCAGTGCTGGGATGAAAAAAATTAAAAAGCCGGAATATGAATGCTCTCTACAAACATGACGCACACCGCACCCAGAGGATACAGCTATTTATGCAGCTTTGAGATTGATTGTCACCCCTGAATATGCTCTTGGATTTCTTCCTGGATCCATCTGTTGACTTGTCAACATAGCCTCCCTTCCTCCCTCGTCTTGGTCTCTTGTGGCTATTATGCCATCACCTGGCAAATCACTGATGTCTGATTCCCTTTGACACCATGGGCCCCTTGATGTGTTTATCCAGCTGACATTTGTGCAGTAACAGAGACCTTTTGTCGTTCTGTTATTGTCATTCTGCACAGGGCAGGTCTGAGTGTCTGGTGTTTGTTTGTCCACCTGGCTGAAGGGAACAAACGCTCAAAGAATAAAGAGTCTCACTTTCCCTCTTTCTTTCTCTCTCTCGCTTTCTCACTCCCTCTCTTTATCTCTTTCTTTCGGCGTACAATTATGTCTCGGTCTCTGAGCACCTCGAGGCTGTTTGCAAAACACAAAATAAATCTAAACTGACTAAACCATGCTAGCAGGGCAGCTGTGACAATGACCATTTCTGAAAGTCTTAAATCATTTTTCATTCATTCATTCATTCATTCATTCATTCATTCATTCATTCATCCATTCATTCATTCATTCATTCATTCTGTCTTTCTTTCTTTCAAGGAAAGTCTGAGCTAAAGAGCTGAAGTATTAGAAGACACGGAGGGCAAAAATAGCTTTGCGACTCGGCTGTGTTGAGGGTGCTCTATCTTCAGCACAGCGCTAAAGCTCATTTGTGCTACCTAGAGAAATGGCTTCGCTCCTCATGTCGGATTACCGACGATCAGTCATTTCCTATCCGAGAGCACATCACTGGTGCAGCTCCAAACAGTCTTATTTCCACTCCTGTTTTGTAACCCGTCTAACCCGGCTGGTAAGTGAGATCGGGTCCATATAGTCCATGTTCTTATTTTAGTTTTCCTCAGTATACAGACATTCCAGAATATTCTCACAATCTCTCAATAACTAAAGACTAGACATTATTGTCTTAACAGTCATGCGAAAGCTCACTGCGCTATTGGCATACATAACATCCTCCTTTGCAGAAGTTACTGTATACAAAACAAATGGAAGGAAGGGCATCTTTTGATGTATTTTCTAGTCAATCGTGATGCCATAAGCCCCTGCTGTAGAGATGGTCTGACAGCAGGAGACATTCTAAATGCCATGTATGTCAGTATCACAGAGGCCCTTGGGAGAGCTTGTCTCAGAAATGACCCCTGAAATATTGAGATATTGAGTGTTTTTGACAGCACCTTGGTAAACTGGAGTAGATCAGGGAATACAAGAATAAACATATACATATATATATATATATATATATATATATATATATATATTATACACTGTATATATATATATTTATATATAAATGCCTTTTTTTACACCAAAACATTGCAGGATTTAGTGAAATCAAAGGTCTCACATTTTCCAGAGTGGTCGCATTTAGAAGGCTCATCACAGCTTATGTGCCACGTCTGTGGAGACTGTTATGCATTTTCTGTAGCCACCCCAACACACAAGGCTCGGGATCAAAGCGAGAGAGGAGACATGCAGACTCAAAACATCTGTTACATATTCAAGCCAGTGATACATTATTTAAAATTATGCTCGCCTGAATTTTGAATGTGCCTGTGTGAGCAAACATCTCTCAGGCAGGAAATAGATGCCCCTGGAATGTAACTTTTTACTCACAGTATAGACAAATCACTTAAGCGATGCTGTCAGGTTGTACAGGATTTCACTCATGTTACTAAAAAGCTTCAATTTGTCTGCAATCTTAAAAAACATGCAGCCTGATTTGAGCAAATTCCTAAATTGGTGTGTTTACAGGTAACAGTGGGTTAGGTAATGTATTAGCAGTGATTTAAAAAGTCTGTAAGGTTCCTTGTTACAAATGAACAAATAGAAGTATCTAGTCATTGTCAAAACTAAAACTGCAATCAAAGTATCCATACATGACCTTAACCCACTGTAAATCTGGCAATGAAACTATATTGTAACGTAGTCCACTGGTTATGGGAGATGATGTGTTGCTTTTGGTAGAGAGGCTGTTGTCCTGTTGTCAGAGTCTCCATTTTTGGCTAAAAATGAGCTGGTCTCTATACGTTTCCACAAATCGGTTCATTCTTTCATGTTCATTCTGACATTATTGATGAAGATCTAACACTGGGCACCTCTTCATGTGCTCTATGATGGGCATAGATGTATATTTAGTATGGTCCTCTATATCGCTATGCATATCATTTCACATCAAACAGATGGACAGCCTGTGTTCTCTCCATCTACTTTTCCCCTCACCCGCCCCCCACCCAAACTGTCTCACCATCCCCATCGCTTGGAACATTGCGAGCCGGCAGCTGCTGTCCTGTATTGATCACCGTGCAGATCTCTCTCTCATACTAAGAGATAATGAGGAGGACATTGACCTCTGATTCGCCACTCGGAATGGACGTCTTTGTGAGGGACTCCATAACGATCTGCTCACTTTCATTGAGGGGCAGTTATATACTGAGATTAGCCTGAGAGAGGGAGAGAGGCCGCAGGCCACAAGAGTGATATTTGGACTGTCGAGCACCAAAGGCTCAGGCCACCAAAATGACATTTAGACCATTGAATATGGAATGCGGTGCAGACACATTCATCATTTTTTTTTTCCTCCTAGACCAAATAATAGCTGTTCGCTCCATGTCTCTGACATTCACAGTGCGTACTCAAATGGGCACTCATCTTGTGTGATCGATATGAGGCTCGTAGAGAGTTTCTTCTTTTATTGGGGGGGGGTTAAGCTTGACTAAAGAATCGCCTTCTCACTGAGTTGTATCTCTCTTTGTGTGGGTAAGGGGCTCTTTTGTTCGTTCCTAGACAGAGGAGTGTCGATATCTTCGACACTTTTGTCATATTGCACTTGTGTGTGTGTGTGTGTCTTCATAAACAATGTAATTTCTTCTTCTTCTTCCTCTTCTTCTTCTTCTTCTTCTTCCTCTTCTTCCACGTCTCTCTGTGTACCTGAGGCTTAATTCCTCTCCATCGATTCCAGGAGCAGAGAGGGAGGCAGCTACGGTCTAGTGGAAAAAAACGCTGGGCGGTGCACACATCACTTCCCCACCCCACACACACACACACACACACACACACACACACACACCACCACCACTACCACCTCCCCTGGCGCCCCCACCCCACCCCCTGGTTGCTGCCTTGCTCTGTTTATGGTCCTGTGGTCTTGGAGCAAACCTGGAATTTTCGATCTGTCAGTTTGACCTTAATCCTACATGTCCCTCCGCTGCTGCCCTTGGCAAAAGGGAGATTGCAGGGCTCATAGCAGGCAGCAGCCTCTATAATGTATTAGCTTAGCAGTAACATGCTGTGTACAGTAAACAGCACACTTGCAAGACACAGTCCCCATCCAATGCTAATAACCAAGGATTTTTTTCCCGTTCGATGATCAAACAATCAATGGCCTGCCTCACGTCAAAGTTTAATTTAGGTGTGATTGCTTTGTTTCGACATTCCCTGGTGAGTTTATTCTTCTCATGTGGTAAAGCCGGGAATGAAGGTCAGGAGTACGTACTTATTGGGTTTCATCATGAGAAAATATTGGACCGAACTGCTCACAGAGGCTCTGTAAAAATCCCATTTGGGCTTGTAGGTTGGAAAGAGTTTGGTGTGTGTTTTTTGCTTGGAAACGTTGCGTCTTTGCTCAGCCAGTTACCTGCAGGGTTCACAGGTAGCTGCGGGATGATGCCAGGGCATGTCAGCTCCCATCATGCATTAGTGAGAAGAGTACCACTCAGTAACCGCACTGCAAGCCTCACCTCTAACACACACACAAACAAACACTCACACTCTCACACACACACACACACACACACACACACACACACACACACACACACACACACACACACACATTACACTCACACAAACAAACACACACACACACACACACTGCTTTCACACACACACACAAGCACACACACACAAACAAGCTGACATACACACATGCACACATGCATACATATACACACACGCACACACACACACACTCACAGACACACACAAACAAACAAACACACACACACACTCGCACAAACACATTGGTAATGCATGCATCTGTCACTGGCAGTCATGAGGGAGCTGTGATGTGTCCCTCTCAGGCAGTGAGTGTAAGGCAGGGGAAACACAAGGAGACAAGGTGGGGGGAAGGGAAGAGTGGGGAAGACCATGGGGAGGAGGAAGAGGGGAAGCAAGAGCAGGGAGGGTTCATCCCTCTGAGGTATTTTAAGTCCATTATTGGCCTTCCTGGGCAGAGCAGGGTGGCGGCCTTCTCCACCCCTAGCTGTCATCCAAACCCGCACGGAGAACGTCCGTCAAGGACCATTTTCTCTCACCTTTAGAACCGCCTAGATAACTCTCAGGCACAGTTTATTCTCACAAGTGTGTGCATGATTATCTGTGATCTCAGGCTCCTACTGTCATGGTAATTGCTTTTTGAATATGAATTCAAAATATGACCGTTAAGCCCTAGATATTTGAAAGCACACATTACAAATGTAACACATTATGCCAGACCTCCAGCTGTTCTTCTGCAGCATTTGATGCTAAAGCAAGTACAACATGCCACTCAAGCTGTGTAAAGTGTACTGTTGAATATTAGTGTGTAATCATCACAATGTAAGCACTTTGATGGACAGAGACTGCCGAATGTTGAAGTCGTCGAATTTAACGGTTGAAATGTGTCAAATGCAGAGCGATTACTAGCCGTGAAGAGTCTGAGTGGGGTTGTGCCAGGATATCCCTGTACATCCTCGAATGCCTCTTCTCCAATCAGAAATTAGTAAATCATTCAACCGGATCGAAGTGTTGTATAATTTTAATAATGTTTTATAATGGAATGTTTATTCCAAAGGCATCCAGTCTCTCCCTCAGCACCATTTATGTCTGGAAGCTCTCTTGACTCAGGGTTTTGTTTTTGTGTCCCCCTTTCAGATTCCCGTTATGACGGGCGCCTTCTTCGACTCGTCACCAAACGATGACTACAGCACAGACCACTCACTCTTCAACTCGTCGGCAAGCGTCCACGCCGCCTCCATGGCAACCCACAACCAGCCCGAGGAACAGCAGCCCATGTCACGCGATGCCATCTGGCTCTGGATCGCCATAACCGCCACCATCGGCAACATCGTGGTGGTCGGCGTGGTATACGCCTTCACCTTCTGAGGCCTGGACTGAGGATGGCCGGACGGTTGGTATTGGACTGGGCATGGGTGAAGGAGAGGAGAAGCCAGTGGCAGAGGAATTAGCTGCACAGATAGTGGATGTGGAAACCCAATGAAGGCACTTTTCTCCATCCTCTATGTTTTTTTTTTTTATTTGTTGTGTATTTCATCTGACCACAACACAAATCACAAGGGTTTTTTTATCACAAAAAAAGATTTTGAAGCAAACGTTTTGGAAGTGATGTAGAAGACTCAAAAGGGACTGGACATCCTAACCTAAACTCCAGTGAGTTGGTCTCAAAACCTGAAAGAACACAACTGGACAAAAACTACTGCCAAAGGTTTTAGGCTGTTTAGCATCTTTAAAGTCTTACTTTCCCCTTTTGTTAGCCGAGAAACATGCTATAATAAGCTTTAAATGTACTCAGTGTTGGTTTTTAGAACTTACCAAGTGCAGTCCTGTACAGCCAACTATAAATTATTGTCGCCGTCTATTGTACAGATGTACACACACATGTAAACACTGCCTGAACAGTGGTGGCTCTTGGTGTAGGTAACATAGACACATTCCTAGGTTGGCAACAGTCATGGTGGGGGTGGGGGTGGGGGTTGGGGGTGGGGGGGGTCACAGATTTCTAATGCTGAAGGACCAAATGAGCCAGAACCACCACTGTAAGTTACCCCAGCACCCTGCTGACACACACACTCACGGGTGAACCCAGTTCT
Source organism: Clupea harengus (assembly GCF_900700415.2). NCBI lineage: Eukaryota > Metazoa > Chordata > Actinopteri > Clupeiformes > Clupeidae > Clupea > Clupea harengus. The sequence continues at coordinate 9,616,068 of NC_045166.1, forward strand.
GCCTTTGAAGAGACTGAGAACTCTTTGTGAGGGTTGTCATTGTGAGGGTAGGGTGGTGTGTAAAGGGGACGGTATGGCTCAATAACGAGTCATTTTCTCTCTTAGCCTTGATTGCTGACTAGACAATCTGTTCCCTTCAGAAGTAATTATTATCCCATTCTAGTTTTCGATATCAACTTTTGCCACTTTGCTTGTTCTGAAATGACGACAGGCATAATCTAATTTGATCGCAGCTACTGAGAGAATTTCAATTCCCAGACAGTCTGGCCTGCCACGGCCCTATGTATGGCTAATAAATACTGCATCTAATTGGTAAAGGCTGTGAAGGCAGATTCATTTCGATGCTGTCTCAAATCACAGTGATAATCTGTCTGCTTTCACACACAAAAAAGAAGAAGGTCTTCTGGAGACTGCCGAAATTAATAACAAGAAGTCAGTTTGACTTGCACTGTGAGTTACGATATAGCTGTGCAGAAAGAAATGAGTAAGAAGTTTAAAAAAAAATCTCCTCATTGTATTTGGCCAACTCTGTAGCTTAACAAAACGAGAGCCTGCCTGCTTTTAATGAGCTCCGGATAAGAGGCTGCCGTTGCCATGGCGACCCGACCATGCTGTTCCCCTTCCTCCAAAACGCAGAGTGTTTGGCATCCTTTTGCTGCTCCTTCTTCTCCGAAACACACCACATAACTTGAATACTGGCAAACTTCCCCACACCAAGATATGATAGAGTGCTCTTATTTGCAGTGTAGCGACAACAAACCTCTTCACTTGCACAGTACAGACAGTCCTAACTCTCTTCTACTCGGCTATGGCTCATGATTCAACTGACGAGTTATACTCTGTGCCCAGAACAATGCAGCAGCTATACTACCAGTATAGACTGACACCTTTGACCTTTCTTGGAACACCCACCCACCCATTTGCCTGGCAGTAGCCTCAGTGAAAGCATTAGGGTGAGATGTGTTGTTGTTATTGGAGATGGAGGGGTTGGGGGTTGTTGGGTACTGAAGTGTCTGTAAATCTCAAACACTCCCTCATCCATGCTGCTGGAGAGGTCACGCTGAGCTTGCTAACAAAACCATCAGCCGTTAGCGACAACGCATAGCCAATTGCCCCAGCCCCCAACGCTCGTCTCTTTGACCGTCACTTAACGATCCATTTCTGGATAGCAAAAACCCATCTTTTGTCTGTCTTAATTTACGAGGCAATCCTTTCACACACACACACATCTGCCGCCTGTTTTCCTACCAGGGTGGTTTTAAATCGATCCTAATTGATTGGCCATATTTTTTCCCTCCCTCTTGTGACAGACGACTCACGGGGATGGAGGTTAAGATTTCTTAATTCTGTTGCACTGCATTTGATTTACACAAAGTGGCAGAGAAAGGGAAAGCAACACATAAACCATTTAAGGGTGACTTTAAGACTGCAAGGTCATTTGATGGCATCCCCTGTGTGTTTACACCTGAGATTCTGACATGTTCTCTGAACACTGATGTTGTAAATTTGGCCTCCCCTGTGCATAAAAGCCTGGCAGGCTGTATTAGCGTTGATAAATTCATGGGTGTGTCAAGCCATCAGTGTGTTACTGTTGCTCAGCCAAATCTACAGCATCATTCACGTGTCTTTTCGGAGATTTACACAGTAAACTGCAATGGTATCTGCTTAGAAACTGTGCAGATTTATATTTATGTATATATATATATTTTGCGTAGGCTCTTCATATCCTGAACAGAGAGCTTCTCTATATTGATGTGAGTGAATAGTCTAGACAAGGAATTCCACTGTCTACGTGTGGTCGCATTGCACCTCACTTGTAAAACAATATGTTCTCCTTTTTTGCTTTCTTTTTGTACAAATATATTAAAAATGTCATCATTAAATGTCACAGGTCTTTATGTTGTCATTTGGTGACAGCACTCAAGACAAGTTGAACCTGCTGTGTGAAGTAGAGGATGCCCTAACAATGGTGTACCAATTTCATTGTCCAAGCTGAGGATTATTTCCTCTTTCTCACACATACACACACAGACAGGGAGGGGGGGGAATAGCAATCAAGCAATCTGTCTCAGTTCCCCCTTCTCTCTCTGGATAGCAGTAAATAACATGATGGACACATCATCTCCAGTGGTTGTAGTAAATAGATGTATCAACGTATTCCTTTGGCTGAGGCCTCCAATATAACTTACATACTGTGAAGTGATAAATAAATAAATAAAAATAAAATAAATCTAGCCAAATGGCCAAGCAAGGAGAAAACATGGAGTAAAGTAAAGTGCGATAACAACCATGCCTCCGTGTCATTGAACTGAGGTACTTGATAGCTGAGAAGAGACTGACTGACGGAAGTGTTGAAGAGGAGTGAAGCTACGTGGAAAGAGCTGGATGGTTCTGAATTAATCAAGGGGTTTTAGAGTATAGGGGTGACATATCATGAATGGAAGCAGCTTTTTGTCCTGACAGAAGAGCAGGCAAAGTGCTTGTTGTCACAACGTAGCCCGCATCGTGAGAAGCACCGTCTAGACTGAAATCTGCTGTCGGGAGTAGGGCGTGCTAGCAAGTAGGCTAAAACCCACAGGCGCTAACGTCTATTGCTAGCATTTCACCTAGCTTGTCAGGCCAGTGAGACTCTCCGTACCCGCTGGCTTCTGTTACCACAGCCCATCTCACGCCTGTCTTCAGTTTTCCTTCATTTGTTGCTCACAGCGTGGTGGTGTGACACGGAGAGGTCTGACTGAGATCCCTGTGCCCCCTCCTCCAACCTTCTCCCTCCGACGCCTCCTGCATCAGTGCTCACCCACTCAACCAGGCATCCTCTGCCAGTCGGCGGCTGCTGCTACTGCTGCTGCTGCTGCCCAAGCTGAAAAGACAAGACCAAACTCCCCAGGGACTCCCCCATCGTTCACAGACACTGCATATGCAGACAAACTCACAAATACACACATACAGACAAAGCAACACTCACAAACATTCACACTCAGAACAGCCTCCATGGTCTAGTTGTTTCTTTGTCTGCAAACCCCCTGTTGCCCGACCTCAGCAGCACATGTCACCCACATCACACCTCATCTGACTGGAGAGGCTAACCCAGGGCACCCATGCTAATTCTTCACTGACAGGGCCCAGCTTACCAGCGCTGGCATGCCCAGAGAGAGAGAGAGAGTGTGAGAGAAAGAGAGAGTGTGAGAGAGAGAGAAAGAGTGAGAGAGAGAGAGAGAGAGAGACTACCTGCCAGAGACAGAGGCCCCCTCCATGGATCTGTCAAATGCAGACTCCCTCAGAAGCCTGTTAACAAGCATTTAGACTGGACTGGCAGAGAGCTCTGCCATTGGGATTCATTTGTTCAAACAAGGAATTATTCCTACCTGACTTGTTCTCATGATAATGTTGTCTGTGTGCTCAGTGGAATGAGAACCCCCCCCCCCCCCCCCCCTGCTTCTCTCTCCTTTTTCTGAACATAATCTCAACAGGGTGTCTTTTACCAGGAAAAACGGGGGGTATTTTTTCTCACGTTTTCTTCCAGTGAACATCTATTTTGTCTTTGATTTTGTGCCGCGGTGCACAGCTGCTCATGTCACTGCAAATGTGAAAAATGGCTGTGTTCACCTTTTTTTCGGCTGAATGTTTCCCATGTGATTTGTAGCTGTAGTTTCAGTGTGTGTGTGTGTGTGTGTGTGTGTGTGTGTGTGTGTGTGTGTGTGTGTGTGTGTGCTTGCACAAGGTGAGGAGGATGAATGTTCAATCTCGGAATAGGCTCAACACATGTCTGCTGTTCCACTACCGTTCCATCTTGTGCAAAGTGACACTTAACGAAAGAGGTGGTTTATCAACACCCAGAGCTGCCTCTAACCAATCTCTAAAGCGAACTCTTAACATGACAGCATGGCGTGTGATGACTCAGCCTTAATTCTTTATTTCATCCTCTCTTCCCGTTTCCCAGAACCTGTGTGGATGTGCCTGTTTGTTTTCCTCAGGGCTGCCCGGTGAATCCCCTTAGGCGTGATGGATCTGTGCCATTGTGGCTGATCTGCAATTCAAGCAAGGGGGTCAACCAAAGGTAGACTGGATAAACACAGCCTTAACTGTTTCCTCAACTGAGCTATACAGAATTCAGCTTTCTCAAAATAATATATATACATACAGTATGAGAGCATTTTACTTTCTCTTTCTCTTCGTCATTGGTAAGCATATATCTTTTATGTAAGAGATCAAATTAAATTCAAACATTATTATGGAAATAGGCTACCAGTTTTGATGTGGCATAATGGACTTTGCTAATGGGGTTTGTGTCCCTGCTGTGAGCAGTCTAAAATGTCTGTTTTGTTATTCAGATGCAAAGTCAGATGCTCCATTGCACATTAAACTTTAGCTGTGTAATATATCCCCCTCCTGTGACGGTCCACAGAGGCCCGGCTCTTGAGCAGAACCTTAGACAAACCCACAGGTCCTGTGGGTCGGCCCTGCCTGTTGCCATGGCTCCGTTGCCATGGTGAACGTGTGTTTAGCTCTCAAGTCTCTGCTGGCGGTGACATTGGCTGAATAGCATATTTATAGACGCTTGTGCTCGTGAGTCCTTTCGAGAGGCGATCTGCTGGAGACAGGCTGTGGATAGATTCACGCTTCACGCTTCACACAGCTGACTCCCTGGTTTGTCAGCCTGACAATGATAAATCAGACCGGAGAAAGTGTTGCTCTGTTGAGGGGAAAATTTGCACGAGGCTGAAGTTCTTCATTTAACGTGGAGCTCACTTCACAGAAGTTTCGTAATAAGGAACCTAGAAAAGACTGCAACGTTTTTTTTTTTATGGTAATTCATGAATCCCGGTCTGACTTTCTTTTTCTTTTCCTCGCTATCTCATCTCCCTTTATCTCTCTAGGTGTCACCCTGATTCATTAGGGTGTGGGTGCCCTGCTGCTTGAGTGAGGTGAGATTGATGGGTGGAACCTCTGTTCATTACGCTCTGGCAGCAGGGCGGATGGGTGAAATCTGGCTCCAATTAACACACGTCCTGCAACATAGCTTGAGTGATGGATAGCCAACTGTGTGTGACATCAGGTGCCAGGTAAACAAACAGCCCAGGTGGTATTCCCATATGTGGATATATATGCATGCATTTATTTATTCCAGAATACAAAAATATAATACATTAAGATAGATCCACATGATGATAGACATGGAATAAATTACACTCATTATAAAGACAAATTGGATTTGAAAAGTATTGGCAGATGTGAACTTTTAGATATTCTCGGTTTTGCTCTGCACCCAATCTAAACTCACACCCCATTAAGAGACCTCATACCTTGCTGAAGGTTAATGAATCAGGTGATTGCTATCTTTCCCTTAGGCTTATTTTTTTTTAGTTTGTTATCAATATGAGATGTTCACAAAATCTGACCTTCAGGTTTCTTGGCATTTTTCCAAGAACAGTACCAATATACCATCCATCATATACAGCTAGGAATGCTGACCTCATCAGGACATTTACTCGGATGCACTGGATCACTTAAATAAACACTTAAGCAAGTATTTCACTGCAGTTATGTTAGACACAGTTTGAGGTTTCAAGATGACCTACCAGAAGGGGGCGGTATTTTGTCTAATATTAACAGACCACCCAAGATGGAATGCAATGTACTGTGTTTGACGTAATGCTTTTCACCCTGTAGTTAATTACGATAAGAGTTTTTTTAAGGTCTCTATTTCAGACAACCACATTTTGAAATTGTGTTCATTCAGTCACGAATAAGGGGGATGACAGAATTGCCAGGTAGCCATGGCATTTCAAAATCGCATCTCCTCCTCTCTCTGACACACACACACACACACACCCACACACACACTGTCTCTCTCCCTCTCTCTTTTAGGCAAACATGAAGTTTTATGATTATTACTTAGTTTCGCCACGGATCACGAGTCACTAAGAACATTCATGCACAGTTTTGAACTTGTGGCAACTAATATGAAATCCTCAGTAATGTTGCACAACGACACACAGCAACACACACGTGCATATATTAGGTGGCGACACAGGACACACACGCAGGCCGAGGTCACCGTGAATTCGTCTTCTTTATTTTCCCATCCCGGACTGTCCTTCCTCCAGGACCCAGAGCAGTGGGCAGCCTTTTAGGCGTCCGGGGACCAAGTGAAGTGAACCGTCCATCTTGGTCAGGGACGGACAGGAGAGTGTTCTGTTGAATGTTTTTCTGTTGGGGTTCTTAGTGGAGGAAACCCCTTGTGAACACGGGGAGAACATGCAAACTCCACACAGAAAGGCCCGGGAGCACTGAAGGTCTGGGGAGGACCTGCCCCCCAGAGCCAACAGCGCCCCATGCGGGAATCGAACCCAGGACCTTCTTGCTGTGAGGCAAGCACCTGAGCCACCGTGCCACTAGTGTCCACACAAGAGCAAAAACCTAGTTGGAAAATTAGTCAATTAATGTGTCTTATTAGAGGCGCTTATACCTGTAAAAACGAAACAGATTGCTATAAATGGCCTTGCTGTCATGTCCCGGTTCCAGTGGTTCTGATGGCTTAGGAAATAAAACAATAAGCAGATGGTTTGTGTATTTTTTTCTGTCAGTGCACTCTACAAAGAAAATATTTCACAACACATGAGTTATATCACTCTTGAGAGATGGAGTCAAACATTGGTGATATCAGGAAGATATATGGCGGTGATTTGGTGATTTTAAACAAAAATTAATCTCAATGTCCCACACACTGTGTTTGGCTAGTGTCCCCCGCACTACCCTTGATGCACCCACGGTGACAGGAAGCAAGGTTGTGGGAGCGTTTACGGAAAAAACTGACCGCCTGAACGTGTTAATGGCCCGTAATCGCTTACACGATGTCATACGACCCAGTGAGCCCATGGCTTTGAATAGCTCTCCATGTGTCTTATCTGATCGTTTTCGCAGGGACTCTGTCTTGCGCTGTGTAAACATGATATCTCTGAGACGCTGAGATCTGTTGTGGGTGTCTGGCTTTTGCAGAGCAGAGCGGAGCGTTTGCATTCCTTCCGGGGGGATGACACACTGAGGCCAGTGCTGGCTGGGTGCTGCTTGGGCCCATGATGATGCATGCGTGTCACTAGGGCTCCTGTCAGTCTGATGCTTACTGCCTCCGTCTGATGTCTATGAGTGCACCTCCTGGAGAGAGAGAGAGAGAGAGAGAGATATGGAAATAGAGGGATACAGAAACAAAGAGGGAAGGGGGAGAGGGAAAGAGAGAGAAATGGAAATAGAGGGATACAGAAAGTGAGAGAGGGCAGACAAGAGAGTGAGATAGAAAGAGATGAAAAGAGAGAGTGGAATAGAGAAAAAAACATGTCAGAGAAGAGACGAGGTGAAACCATCTATGTGATTCTGTACGTGTCCATGTGTGTGTGTGCGCGAGTGTGTGTGAGCGTGTGTTCATGTGTGTGTGTGTTCCAGTGTGTCTCCAGGTGTGTGTGTGCGAGCATGTGTCCATGTGTGTTTGTGCGTTTGTGCGTGTCCATTTGCGAGTGTGCATGTCCATGTGTGTGTGTGTGAGAGTGTGTGTGTCCATGTGTGTGCGTGAGCGAGTGTGTGTCCATGTGTGTGCAAGTGTGTGTGTGTGTGTGTGTGTGCGAGTGTGTGTGTCCATATGTGTGCGTGTGCGAGTGCAAGTGTGTGTCTGTGTGAACGCATTCAAGCATGTGTGCGTTCCCATGGAGATTGAGGAGAGAAAATCGATCACATCAATGTGCCTCGACCAGTTCATGCGAAACTCAAGGTAGTGGAGCATTAGCCCAGAGTAGGTAGGTTCGCCGCACTCACCTAACTCAAGCCTCTGGGTGGTCGTGACCTCCGCAGCTGAAACACGCCTCCTTGTCAGCACCTGCTGAAAGCTTGCAAGTGAGCACTGTGTCACTCTATCCGCCATCATCAGATAGGTCAGTGTTAAACTTCCTCAAGGGCCCCAAAGTCAATAAAGAGACACTGAATAATACACAAGAATATCCTCTCGCAATAGAAGTTTGGAAGCGGACACAACATCCACTATAGCAGTATTAAAGAAATCAGATGAAGTTTTGTTTAAAATCACCATATCAGGTTTCTCATGAATGATCTAAGACCTGTGTGTAAAATATTTTCTTGGACGAATGCATTGACAGAAAAATGAAATGTTCTATGTGCTCCTATAATTATATAATTGTGCTTGCACTAAGGGGGTTCAGGCTCTGGGCTCTGTAAAGCGCCTTGAGACAATTGTATTGTTATGGCGCTATATAAATAAAATTGAATTGAATTGAATTGAATATTATACTAGAGGGGCAATGCGTTGCTTTACCCACCATCACCAGAGGGGACAGTGTTGACCAGCCACATCGACGTGAAGTCAATAAACGGACACTCAATAGTAAGTTCTCTCAGAACACTCTCAGAATAGAGGTTTGTAAGCAAACACAACCTCCACTAGAACTTGGCAAGACGGATGAAGTGAGATGAATTTTTGTTTAAAATTGCCAGATCATGCCAACAAACTATAGCCTTTGTAGCTATCTTTGGTGCTTGACGCCATGTAACCCCTGTATTGTGAAATGTTTTCTTCTGGATTGGCAGAAAATATTCATACATATGTACTGACCCAATTCAATCAGCTGAAACCAAGACGACACTGGGGGCTTGAGAGGAGCTCTGTGTGGCTTCCCCCCCCCCCCCCCCACACACCCCCCATCACCAGAGTGGTCAGTCAGTGTTAACCAGCCGCAACAGGCCTGACACTCTCAGAATAGATGCTCTCAGAATAGATGCTCTTAGAATAGAACTTTGTAAACATCATCACGTCCATTGAAACTTAGCAGCACTGAAGAACTGAGGAGGCTGTTAAAGGTGCCTGGAACTGAGAAGGCTGTTAAAGGTGCCTGGAACAGAGAAAGCGGCTAAAGGTGCCTCTCTGTCTCTAAATAATTAGATTTAAGGCCATGCTTCGCTCTTTCTCACTCCGCTCGGTTTGGCTCTGAGTGTGGATAGGGACTGGGGGCGGGGGGGTGGGGTTTGATTGCTGGGTCTCCGTGGAGATATCACAACCTCGCTTGTGGTGGGAGGAAGACCTCTTTTGGTCCTGGAGAATGTGCAGGGAGGAAGTCCTGATATGGGCAGAGACGCCCCGCGCAATTTCCATCTCCTGAGCCAATACTGACAATTGCAGGGTTGCGTAAATGTGAGGCAAATTACAGGAATCTATTTTGTTGATTTGCAGTAAACTGATGTATGATTGGGTCAATGAGTCAGGAATAATTTTGGATGGCTGGTATTTAGCTGTACTGACTGAACAACAGAGTACTGCTGTATAGGCCTGCTGTCCACACATTTTGTAGATATAATCTGTAAAGGAAAATAATAATGATGATGACTCTGTAGTATGCCATAGTCATACTACAGTACTTAATCTTCTCTTTAATAAAAATACACTAGTTTTAAACTCAGGTCCTATGTTGTACAAGTTACTTCTGATAATAAAATATCTACACTTGTTTTGTGATGCAATTGAGAGGTATTGACACTTGAACTTAAACACAGATAACAATAATGATTTTATTTATATAGTGCCTCTCTGGCAAGGACCCAAGGCGCTTTACAGAATACATAGAGAAAGTAAGATTACATTTTACAACCAAAGTAAGATTCGTAACCACAAACCTATGAAAACATTAGCAATATAATATAATGTGTAAAATAAATGGATCTGAAAAAAAGTCAGGCAGATATGTGGGATATATGAAATATGTATACATATTTACAATAATACCTACCGCACAGATCTTTGACAATTTATGACTTTGCTATGGTGTAATCAGCAAGGTTTTGAGATTACATAACAGCCAGTGTTTAAACACATTTGCCCATCTCTTTCCAGCCTGCTATTGCTCCAGTGATCTAATGGTCTCTCTCAGAGGAGTGCTCATTCTTTGGTGATCCCCTCACGATAACAAGGTTAATGGGTTCCTGTGAGTTAGCCTGGCTTCTCTCTGGGGGAGCCTTAGAGAGACAGCGAAAGAGACAAAGAGAGAAAGAGAGAGAGAGGGAGAGAAGGAGAGAGAAGAAGAGAGATAGAGAGAGAGGTAGAGGGAGAGTGAGAGAGGAAGAGAGAGAGGGGGGGGGGGGGGGGCGAGATATGAGTCCAAGTCAGGCTGATTCAAACTCACTCTCTGGAGGGAAAGGTAATAGTTGTTATCTGGCGAAGAAATACAGGCTCAATTAAACTTGCCTGAAAAGTTTGGTGGACAACAAATATGATTTCAGTACAACTACGACAGCCATGATGCTGCACAGCTCATTGTGTTGCACATATCTGCACTTCACTACAACTACAGTCATGAGCTTTCCTTATAATATATTCTTTATATTTGAACTTGTCTATCTGTATAGGCCTAATGGTAAATTCTGGTTTACGTAAACTTTATCTTTATGTCACGTACAGTTGAAATAAGCATTCCACTGCTTGTCGTGCTCTGTGTGGTTGTGTGTGACCACAATTTAGTACACTAAGATTGCTACATTTGACCCATGGAGTCCTTGGAGATGGTCTTCCTCTCTCTCTCTCTCTCTCTCTCTCTTTCTCTCTCTCTCTCTCTCTCTCTCTCTCGCTCTCTCTCTCTCTCAGGCGCCTTTCTCTCTGACTGACATACCCTGACCTGCCATTCTCCCCTCTTCAAGAGAATTTTTCTACAACTAAATCCTTAAAAGAAACCCTATTGCTATACCTGTTTCTTTCATTTTATTGACCTACATATCACCATGAGATTGTATACGTAGCAGATTAAGAGACACAATTTGATTGGTTTCAATGGGTGTTGTGCATTCATCTTCACTCTTACACATTTGACCCAGCAGACCCAGCACTTAGAAGGTACTCAGCATGTTGGTCATAACATGGTGGAATGTCTGGGTCTTCTTCCGCTTTGGTGAACGAAGCACCTGAGGATTAAGCAAGATGCCTCCTGTCATGTAAGCTAGAAATCATATGGCTATCTGAAGCGCAGAGCATTACAATGACCCCACCTACCCGACTAAGTGAATCATTCATTAAATTATGGCATGAGAGATTTGTGTTGCCTGATTACTAGCATGCTCTCACCTCCAAGCTGAGCTGATGGGCTGTGAGCGGTCGCTGTCTCTGCTGCATTCCAGTCCTGTCCAGACACTTCAGTCAGTATTCAGGGTACAGTGAGCTGTCCAAAGCTGTGCAGTGATTAACCTTACTCTCCAACCCTGTCAGACATGTGCTAGCCAAAGATGCTAACACCCATTCTAGCACACCCTCTTGCCGTGCCCAAGGCTGTGAAATGCTTTTTTTCTTAACTTTTCATACCAGTTTAGATCCAGCAAGACCTGAAGTGGTGGCATAACATCCTCATAGAATGAATGTTATTTACTGGTTGAAGCCATGGCATTCAATCATGGAAAACAAACAGTACATATACCTGGGTAAAGTGTAAGAATATTCATCACAGCCACAAAGGCTTTAGATTCTCCTATACTATTAGATTGCATGAAGAGGCTTACTCTAGGAGCTCACACATAACCTCATCAGGGACTGAGCTAAGCTGCAGTTTATGTAACCTGTGTTGTGAGAACAGTCTTACACTTTTCCCTGCAGGCTTGGGAATGGGAAGTGGGCATGTTAGCCAGGATGCTAAAACCTGTGTTCGCCAACATTAGTTGCTAGGGCAACTTTTAAGGCAGTGGGGAATAAGGTTTACACACTGCACAGTTCTGCGCTCTCTGGCATCTGTTATATTTATACCAACCAATTCCAGGCCATGTTCTGGAACACACTTCACCAAATAGCCTAAACATCAGATGTGCCTTTCCAATGTTATTTTCCCTTGCATTTAGCTCTCCAGGACTCTGGGAGTTATCATTTGGAAGAATCTAGTAGTGTAATTGGTCTTTTTTAGCTTAAACAATTACTGCTCAGCTAATGCAAAGTGTGAGGACAGCAAAACTAGCAGTTCTTCACTTTTATGAGGCTACATTAAGCGCCATTATGGTTTTATGTTGAGGTACTTCACTTTGTTTCATTTTACTGACTGAATCTTAGGGGTAAATTAAGCTAACAGTTGTGAGTTGATTTGTGTTCATATTATATTATTATTATTATATTTCGTGTTATTTACACATGCAAAGAGCATATTTATGCTATCACCATTATCCTGCCAAGAATTAGATACAAGAATACTGCCCATTTGTCTTCACTGCATGCCTCTATTGAGACATCTTGTTGGCAGGCAAAAATGAGTCTAGCCTGGGCGGTCGATATTAAACTTTGCGCAACAGACGGGCTTTTGAACAAGCAGGGCTCTGTCGTTGCCATGGAGACCCCCTCCCCCCAAGCCCCAGTGTCTGCATTCCTTATTTGTCCAAGAAGTTTCAGATGAGGAATATTTCCACAGGCTCACATATTTATATGAGCCGGTCACAGGTGTGAGCATTCATTGTGATGAGGTTTACAAATCTAAGAAGTGTGTTGTGATTAGCCAGAAACACTCAAAAGAGGCTTAGGCCAATTTGGCTGCGCTCCTCTGCTTCAGGAGGTCGGACTGAGCTCCATCCAATGTCACGTTGATCAAAATATTGGCCTGCAGTGAGTCATGATTCAGGGACACATTACTATACAATGCTTGGGATTCTGCCCCTGTTACATAAGAACAACTCACATCTGACCACACATCTAAATGTACACACCTCCCAGATACCTAGTCTGGATGAAGCAAACTCTACATTCATCAGCAAACCAAGCAGACTGGTTGAGAAATAGCCCTGTGTGACAATAAGGGAAACATCCTTTGTAAGTTCAGAGGTCTGTAGCTGTCTAACCCGGTAATCAAGAACCTGGATTTTCATCAAACAGCCTTCCTCTCCACAGTTCCTTCTGAAACTCCTCACAGATTCCTCAAATGGTTTCCTGTGAAAAAAGCCTTCCACAATCTGGAAATTATATTGAGCCATTTGTCTCATGATGGGAGTTTGTGTTTTTCATTTTGCAGATTATGTTTATTTTTCTGCCCTGCTAAGAGATAAAGATGGATGCCTTGAGAGAGCAGCTAAGAGAGCCACAGGTGGCACCTCTCAACTCAAAGAGAGCAACAGTGCTATTGCCCTATGGGTACAGGAGCGAGGGGCAACAGTGCTATTGCCCTATGGGTACATTTTCATTGTTACTTGGTTAACAGAGAAGCTTGGAGGCCTATTTTGGCATACATACAGACTAAACATATGGGACCAAAAGCATTATAGAGACATGTCTGTGTTGAATAGTGCTAGAATGGAAAAAAAATTCAGTCCTTGCTGTCCTTGCATCGCAAGCGAAATGTCTTCCATCTTTCAACAGGGATGTCTCTCCAAATTTCAAAACATCCTGCCAGTCACGGCCCAGGCTAATTTCCTGTCTCCAAACAGAGCTCACTTTCCATCTCAGATTCATTATTCTTAAAATGAGCCAAAAGCACACAAAAAAGGTTTAGAGAGCGGGCCCAGGGGCTGACAACTTGAGTCTGAATGGAAACTATCAAGCTCATGTAATGTTTACGGAGAGGCCATGACAAACACATTTCACAGTGGCCTTTACAAGATTACCAAAGACTGTATTGAATCAAAGGTACAGGCTCCAGGCCACACATTTTGTGAGGGGTAGAGATTTACTGTTCGCTTATCAGATCCTACCATACATGGCTTTTTTCCTCACAAATGGTCAAAAGAAACAAACCATTTCTTGACACTCACTGTTCCCCATCTAAGTTAGCCAAACTGGTCAGGGTTTTGTCAGTCCTGGCAAAACAATGTGAAAGATTAAGAAGAAGTTTCTGCTTCTGTGCTTGACAGTCTTAGATCTGTCTAGTTCTTAACCAAGAAATTCATTGTGTTCACATCACCTGGCAAAATGAGAGAATATGTTTATTTTGTGCATTCATTAGCTTGCCTGACTACACAGTCACCGCAGTAGCTGCTACCGTTGGGGATTCAATCAACCCTTTTCTACTACGGTTGTTATATTTACCATTGAAAGTTTCCAGAGCATTGACGGTGATTCAACTTTTTCACTGGATCGACTTCATAGGTGTCCCATTAGAGAGAATGAATGGCCCTACTGCGAGATCAAATGAGGATTTTCCGATCATCTCTTGGATGAGTACCTTGGAGGGAATCTCTGTGGTGTCTGTTGTGTCACCCTCGGTGTGATAACTGCCTAGTCACTGCAGTGTAAACCAGCGGCAGTGATTCACGGAACAACAGTGCGCTGCTCAGATGAAACTCATCCAAGAAATGCAGTGAAGCAGACAGCACTAGGAAATGTGAGAAAACAGATTCCATCCCTCAGTGACGACAGCAGCGTAGGGTCTCTCCCCCTTCCTATAAGAAGCCATTACTCTTGTGTGTGTGGGGAGAGAGGAGAAAGCACATCTGAAATGAATACCTTTCAGAGCTGGATTCACTGTTGCTGAAGTGTGCTGGATAGGTACGTGTTTTTTCTTTAAATACAAATAAACAAAGTAAGGTTAAATGTGAGAAACCAGAGTTATCAGAGATCCCTAAGAACTTTGGCTGTTGAGAATTTGCTCAGAATATACTTAATGACCCATGGTCTGAATGTTTACCGGAAAGCTGATTTAAAAAAAAACGTACATACAGCATCTGGCTCTGAGGTATGTGCACATTTAAATTATTAAAAGTATTAAAAACAATGTAAAATTAATGTAAATAACTGTTCCGCAGTTTTATAACCTTTTCTGTTAAAATTGAGTATTTCAATTGAGCAGGATTTTCAATAGTCTTAGTTCCTGAAATACCCTTAGTAACAATTGATTTATCGTCATTTTTATTTAATGAATAACATATTTAAAAAGTCTTGATTAACAAATGTGTCCTCACAGATTTGATAAAATTACTAGTGTTGTTGAGGCAGTTCATCATGCTGTAACTTTATCTTAATCACCACATATATCTACTTTAAACTTAATGCAGTATCCCACCTTTACACTACACTATTTTTCAGTCTTTTTAGTAAAATATACATTTAAAAAAAAAATACAAATCAATCTCGTGTCCAACTTCTAGAACATTCTGATATTTTCTTGCCTCAGGATGAAGATGACTTCCAACGGCTCTGCTGAGGTGTCCCCCACCCTCTACCCTGTGGACAACTGCACCAACAACGCCGAGTTCTGGGAGCTCCTCTCCTCCCTGCAGCCGATATACCTCTCCCTCATCAGCATTGTCGGACTGCTGGGCAACGGCTTTGTGCTCTGCGTCTTCTGCCTCCAGAGGAAGTCCTGCTCCGTGCCGGACGTCTACCTGGGAAATCTGGCGGTGGCCGACCTGGTCATGGTGACCTGCCTGCCCTTCTGGGCGGTGACCATCGCCTACGACTTTGACTGGGTGTTCGGCATGCCGCTCTGTAAGCTGGTCAACGTGGCCATCTCCATGAACTACTTCTGCAGCGTGCTCTTCCTGGTGCTGGTGAGCGTGGACCGCTACCTGGCCCTCGTGAAGCCAATGCGCCCCAGCTGCCTCCGGAGGGCGCCCTGGGCCAAACGCATCTGCCTGGTCATCTGGCTCCTGGGCCTGCTGCTCAGCCTGCCCGTGTTGCTCTTTCGCACGGTGGAGTACGTGCCCGAGGCCGGCGTGAGCGCCTGCTTCCTGGCTTACCCGCACCAGGGCTGGCGGGTCCAGCGCAACGTCACCATCAACGTGGTGGGCTTTTTGGTGCCGCTGCCCATCGTGGCTTTCTGCACCTGTCACATCCTTAAGGCTCTGCGTAACAGCGGCCAATTGGGCGTCGCGGCACCCGGCATGAGGAATGAGAGGAAGGCGACGCAGCTGGTGCTCGCCGTCCTTATCATTTTCGTCATTTGCTGGATGCCCTACCAGATTGTGCGTGCTCTGGACACCATGGACTACTTCCGGGTCACGACAAGCTGCCTGTGGGGAGACTTCATGGACGTGAGTGAGCAGCTGGTTACCTATCTAGCCTACAGCAACAGCGCCATTAACCCCTTCCTCTATGTGATAGTGGGGAAGCACTTTCGAAAGAAGGCCAAAGCTGTGTTAAAGCAGTTCAGGCCCTTTAGGTCGAAAGACAATGCTTCACTTTCGGTCAATGTCTCATCTTTGAGTAGAGAAACTCAGAGGATTTCTTTTAACCGTCTTGATAAGCGAATGTGTTAAGTTAGCCTTAAACTTCATGTTGTATATTGTATCAATATTTATTTAATCTTTTTAAGTTTTTGTAATTCCTTGTGCCAGTATTTTTGTCAATATTTTCTGTTACCATGACAATATGAATTGTTTTTGGTAGGACTCAAGAGCAGGAGACAGGAGAGAATTAAACCCCTTCCTTTGGTTTTACTTCAAGCTCTGATTATCATTCACCATCTGCTCTCACTAAGTGTATTTTCGTTTCCTTGTCTGTCAATTTCATGAAATACTTCGGGGACAGCCAGATTGGCAGCAATATCCATGATGGGGATTTGCTGTCAGTTAGAGAGAGGAGCACAATCTTCACGGAATAGTGATGTGAATCCATGTTCAAAATGCTTATTTTCCCCTCCCTTTCTCCTCGTTCTTCCTGATGTTATCTCAGGTTTTTGTTCAGAATTTAATTTGCACTAATGATGTAATGAAATGTACCAGCAAACCACAACGAACGTTTCTGCTACATTTTCACATCTGCGCCATTTTGTTTTCTATGTCATTAAACTTGTTTTTTGTGTTTTTTTTTATGTATTTATTGTTTAACATATGTAACATGGAGGAGATAAATGTCCTCTTTTCTCTCCGTAATAAAGAGGCAGATTCATGTCATTTCCATGCAAGATGCGCCCTCGGGTGTTCCTGTTCTGTTTTGTGTGCGGGGGGCTAAACTACACACTCGCTAACACGCTAATCTTGATGTATGAGGCCCCTGTGTGTGTCACTCTGCGTTCCCCCTGCATCTGCATTAATGTTTTCCCTAAGGCGCAATGTCTCATTCCCCATCACTTACCACAATGTCTCATTCCCCATCACTTACCATAGGTGAGTGCATGCATCTTAAATACAGACACTTTATAACCATTACTTCAGACATTTTGGAAAAGTTCCTTCATGGAGTTGCTGTCATTTTGCCTTTAAATGTTTCCATCCAATTAGCCACAGCCGTGAGCACGCAGGGGTTTATGTGTGTTTGCTTTTCCAGTGTGTTGCCAGCTGCTTGATGGTTAGTTTGTAAAGCCATTAAAGTTTGCCCCGGTTGTTGTGAGTGAGGTCAGAGAAAGTAATTATTAAGGTCTCACTATGTACTGGTGAGCTCAGTTGCAAAGCTGCATACGGCTGGCTTCAAGCGATTTAATTGGATAAGAATGAGATTGATACAGCCCTGGGTTTCTTTCCCCCTGGCCGTACTGGATGGAATTCAAAACTGGCCTTTCAGAACTTGGCATATATATGGCGCCAGATATATGGTCAAACTCCAAAGATTTTAGATCCCTTACTCTCTGCCGTGTTTGTCCTTGGAGTCCATTACTTCAAGGATAGGCATGTATACACACACACACACAAACACTCACACACACACACACACACACACACACACACACACACACACACACACACACACACTCACATCCAAACCCACATCTACCTAAAAAAAAAGAAGAAGAAAACTGAAAGTGTGGCCTCTGGTCAACATCACACATAATCTTCCTTTTCCTATGAGTCACTCTTGGCGTCATGGGCAGAATCTGTATTTTTACTGCTTATTTAGGTGGACAGTTTTTTTCTCTATGAGGTATGGGCCAAACCCCAGGCCTATCAACCCCAGCACACACAATCCCTCCCCCCACCCCCCACCCCCCCACACACACACACACCATCACCACAACCATTAGTGACTCCTGTTCCTCTGACGCACATTAAGCCTTCATATTACCCCAGAGAGGTGTGCAAAGCTTCACTCAGCCTCTTACGATCTCCTGATGCGTCCCTGTACAGCTTCCTCTACTCACCGCCATTCCAAAAGCCATGGCCATTTCCACATCATGTGACCGGTTAACATCCCTTTTCTATTGTGTTACATCTGCTTATTAGAGGTACCAGGCATCAGGAAACAATGATGACCCGATTAGGGCGGTCAGAATTCCAGGTTATTAGGGCAAATTGAATTGGGTGCCTATTAACTTAGTTGAATTTCTCCTCCATGGCGGTATTTTGTACCATTTGTTCAGGATGCATTTCACAGTCTGGAGAGATTGTTGTCATTGTCAGGAGCAATTACAGCTGATTACCACTAGAGGTCAGACTAACATTATTTGTTGTGAGCTTAATTGTAATTTATTATACAAGCTGAATATGCCTGGTATCATGATACCTCGGTCAATGTGAACTGTTTTTGTGAGTTTGATAGCACTTGTCGCTGGAATATAGTGCCTATTTACCATGGATTAAATGTTCTCTTCTGAAAGAAGTAGCCTACATTATTTGCAGTTCCAGTGTTCTGTGATTTAAATATAGCAATTCCATGCTTGTGTAGTGTTTGACACTTGTGTTACTTCTCTTTCTCTTTCGGCATACAGCACATCTCCAAACCCCATGCATTTCCGAATATAGCCACGTCCTTTGAATATTCACCACTTTCCGTTTAACACGGAAGGACACTGGTTGGGGTTTATTGCTTGAATCACAGTAAACGCGTAAAAAGTCTGAGTCAGAGCGTGTAATTAATTATTTATTTGATTTCTTAGATGAGCGATTGTGAGAGTGGTCCACAAGGTGAAGTGCCGCTGCCAAAAATCAATTTGAATGAGATCGGCATGACTTATAGCACTGAACAGAACAGGAGTAAGTGAACCTGACAGGTCTTAAGGTCAGAAAGTTTGCATTGATTTCAGTGGTTAGAGTCCATGGCATCGCACTGCCTCTGAAGCCGGTGACGTCATCTCTCTGAGTGATTGCTGGATGAGGCAAGTTGTGAACTAGTGTCTTTGCTGCCACCTAGTGTTCGAAAGAGACATAACTCGAATGACGTGATGTGTGACCAACATCATCTTCCATGTGTGTGCCAGGTGTCAGAAATTATAAGGTGGATTGTAATTTGATTGGATGTTGAGTTCAAATATCAACAACCTTTCGCCAGAATCGAGAACTGCGCCTTTGAATCTGTCCAGGACCCTCTAGCTCCACCGTGAGGAGGAGGCTGTGGGGAGTGTGTGAGATAATGCCAGTGTAACCGGTGTAACTTCTGCGTTGTGTTTTTAATATATGTGACCCGTGGACAACAGTTGCTGAGATGGATGTTTATTCCTGTGAAATCACACCAACAGACACACAGTTTGGTGAGCTACCGTATCTTAGCTTCACTCTCAATGCTCATTCCCAGCATATGTCAAACAGGCAAAAAATAAGAACAGACATGTAATACAGTATATACATTAAGAAAAATAAGTAAAAACTTTATCACACCTGTGAAATCACACCAACAGACACACAGTTTGGTGAGCTACCGTATCTTAGCTTCACTCTCAATGCTAGCCCCCACATGTAACAAAAGGGAAAAACATATAAACAATATGTCAGAGGGATATATCATATAAATAGTTCAGATATATAATACATATAATAATAATAAGTTAAAAGAAGATATATAAGAACATAGATGCCTATTTTTAAAGGCAATATTTATTAGATTCTTTATCCCCATGAAACTCAACCACCTACCTCATTCCCAGCATATGTCAAACAGGAAAGAGGAAGGGGGAGAGAGGAACAAAACAGGGGGAGACAGGGTGAGACAGCTACCAGAGACCCCCAATACCAGTGTGCTTGTGATATCAAAATAAAAGATTAAAAAGAAACTGAAATACAGGTAACAGATTATCTTGTGCAATTATTTAAACCTGCTTTTCAAACCTGTTACACCAGACAGGCTTTTTGGAGATGTCTCGCACAGACTGGCTTTTTGGAGATGTCTCGCACAGACAGGCCTGTTCTCCTGCTCTCACTCACCTGCTTCACTCCTCTATCTCATTGGCGAGGTCATTAAAGCCCTATTTTACCTGAGCATTTGCCCAAATTCAGCACTCTGTTGAGAGCTGTTGGAACGCAGTATTTTTTAACCCCAACCTGAGAACTGAACCTAACCTCAAATCCGAGAAGTCCCCAATAAATAGCACAAGGAATTAAACATCTTTTCCTGTGTATAACTCAAATAAAAAATTACCATGTCAGGCAACTTTTCCCTCTCGCTCTCCCATCCCCAACCCCTTCCCTTACCTTAATCTGGGGTTATATCCTGGGATCACCCCCCCCCCCCCCCATCCCCAAAATCCTCAACCCTCACCACTTACCCTGGATAGCTTGTGAGAGGCCATAGTATAATGAGTGCATCATTTATTTATTTGTGTGGGTGACACATTTTTGGATATTCTGTCTCTTTAGAATTAATAGTGGATTAACCTGTCTCTGTTCTCTCCAATATAGTTGGACATTTACCTACAAATGCTGACGGCTGTGACAACATTGTTCCTCACCACCATAACCTATAATTACATATACACATATAAGGCAACTTAGCTCTGTCTGCTCACTTCGTCTCTTTTCTTCCCCTCCTGCTCTAGACTATCTCCACTGTGGAATGCTGCCGGAGGCTTTTGTTGTGGATCATTTCTTCAAATAATTATAAAATAAAGTCTCTTTAAGAATGTTCTGAGTTCGGAGATTCGTTGAGTAGTAACGCCTTTATTGAAGATCAACAAAGGGAGGCTGTCCATGGAGAGTCTGATGTTTCAAGAAAGTATCAAAGTTATTATAGTCTTACCTCTCCCGTTTACCTAGCATTTGCTCATGTCACATTGAGCATGGCCGATCCATCCCCTTGGCAACTTGCCAGTATGATGTTGGGTCCCCATTTCTTCCTACTTCTGCAAATTATGACTTGTGATGTTATCTGGGTTAATGTGATGATACCTGGGTGTGCGGCCACCATTTTGTCTAATGCTTCTTCATAGCTTTCTTGTTAATGCTCAAGCTTGGAAAATGGCTGATATTAAATTAATATAGAAATAACACGGAAATAACGGTCACTTTCCACTCGATCTACCTGCAGAAACCCTCTGCTTACAGCTGCCCATTCCCACCAAACTACTAGGCACAAATTCTACTCTGCTTATAATACACACTGTGTGCCGGCCTATTTACCCATAATATAAACAAATGCCATCACTTACATAGTTTTCTGCTTCATTGCTCTGCTTATCCTTATAATAGTAACCTTATGAGGACACTGTATACCCACTTACCTGTTCTACAACCAGTACTTTGAATGCTGGTGGACTCCATTTTTGTCCACTATTAATTCTGTATATGTCATGTATCTACTTTCTTCTATGTTTGTTTGGATCATGTGCCGCATGCGTGCTGATATGTATGGATATGTTTTATCCTCTGATACATATATATCAATCCATCCGGTGGCTCTTGATTCTCTCTTCTCCATCTCTCCCTTCTGCCCCCCTACCTTTTCTATCTCTATCTCAAGGGGCTGGGTCCCCCCTTTGGACTGAGGTTCTGCTCAAAGTTTCTTCCTGTTAAAAGGGAGTTCTTCCTAGCCCCAGTCTCCTTAGTGCTTGCTCTAGGGGGTTCAGGCTCTGGGCTCGGCAAAGCGCATAGAAACAATTTCAATTGTTATTAGCGCTGTATGAATAAAACTGAATCGAAAAAATACATAGACCCTTGCATCCCTCCCCCCCCCCCCCCCCCCCCCATCCTTGACATGACTTTGTGATTGTCGAGGCAACAGTATGGCTGTTGCTGTGTCATATTTTACTGTTGTTCACTTCCCCTAGGCCCGCTTCCCCTGCGCGTAGCCCGCAGTCAGTCAACGAGCAGCACAAGTCATTAGTTTATGCATCTGCTTCCTCCCAATCCTCATTCCTGTCTTTTTAGGGCCGGGATGCAGATGTGACAAACAATAGGGTGCAAAGAGAGGGAGAATAGAAGTCGGACGAGGTAGTGTAGCAAGAAGGCAGCTGTGTGTGAGTGTGCATGTGTTTGTGGCTATGTTAGTGTGCATGCATATGTGTTTGAATCAATGTGTGTGTGTGTTTGT
The DNA here is from genome assembly GCF_900700415.2 of Clupea harengus. Classification (NCBI taxonomy): domain Eukaryota; kingdom Metazoa; phylum Chordata; class Actinopteri; order Clupeiformes; family Clupeidae; genus Clupea; species Clupea harengus. The sequence goes on from NC_045166.1 coordinate 9,638,182, forward strand.
AGTTGTCTGTGTATACCTGTGTGTGTATGTATGATTTTGTGCCTATGTATCTGTATGTCTGTGTAAATATGTGTGTGGTGCGTACAAGTGCGTGCAAGTGTGTGTGTGTGTGTGTGTGTTTGTGTGTGTGTGCTTGAGTGTCTGTAAATGTGTGAGTGTGTGTGTGTGTGTGTGTGTGTGTGTGTGTGTGTGTGTGTGTGTGTGTGTGTGTGTGTGCGTGCGTGCGGGTGTGTCAGCGGGTGTGTCAGCCCATATGGTACAGTGTCAAAACAATCCAAGCCGAGGGCCCCCCAACCCTAACCAGACCTGCGTGTCTCTGCCATACTCTGCAGCCCTCCAGCCTTCATTAAGCCATCACCGCTCTCAGTGGGCTCCTCATCAGATGAATCCTCCCTGCCTTCGCGGAGCTACGTGCTCGCCATCACTCTCTCCCCAGAAACAGCTCTCTCCATCTGCATTGCAAACACACTACAGCAGCATTGCCCCAGACCAATCAGCAGCCTGGGCTGTTTTTAGTTTTTTTTTCAACAGCATGGGCTGATGGTGAGTCATAGTGAGAAATTCATCCCGCCTGGCTGCTGGGCGGATAACATAAGCTTCCGAACACGCGCGCCGCCCTCCACCACAGTGGTGAAGCAGCGGAGTGGATCGCAGCCCGCAGACAAGAGACAACAATGGGCCTTAATCCCACTGTAATGGAAAGCAGATTATCAGGTCCAGGTAAACAATGAAACCGGTAATGAAACACACACCCCAGTCCTAATCCTCCCCACGTCCCACCCCGACTCCAGCCCCCTCATCCCACCCACTACACACACACCTCTTTCGGCCTGAAGTGGTGACGCAGGCACCTAATCAGGCCGTTTGTTAGCATTCATCAACCCACGCTCATTCTGAACTAAATTGGTAGGGCAGAGTTCAACAGTTTCCTCATCAAGCCCCTGGAAACGTAGGCAGGAGTCTCTCATACTATTTAGTGGATGGAAGGGGAGGGCACAGAACTAGTGAGTGAACATGTTTGTCGTCTCTTGCGCTATGCTGTGTTTGTGTGTTTGGTTGGAGAGCTTTTCCTTTTTTTTCCCCTTTCGCAAAAAAAAAATTAAATTGCAGCCCTCAAACAGAATGTCAGTCAGTCCCACTGCTGCAATGGACAGCCTGGGCCAAGGCATGACACTGTTAATAACTTCACCATTGACTCATATGTTTTCGTCAATACTGTCATGCTTCAGTGCTTCCCTTGATGTGCAAGAGGACAATGAGTTTTTTTTTTTCTTCGAATAATCGCTCAAAATAGAGTGTATTATCATGTGGAGTAGGCTACATATTGTTGCGAGCGTATGAAAATGGTCTGATGCTTTAAATTAATGGGTGTTTTATCTCTCTCTCTCTCTCTCACTCTCTCTCTCTCTCTATATATATATATATACATTTTTAAACAAAAATTAAATAACAACCACACTTTTTCTCACTGTAGTTATTAACTATTTAGCATAAATAATGTTCGAGCAACACCTATGCGATGTGTTTCATATTAATAAACAGATAAATAAATGATCATCACCTGTCTCCTGTGGAGAGGAGGATACCATCTGTTCTCCCTGAACAACTGAGTATACTCAGGGACTCCATAGTTTATCTGTGAATTCATCATTAATCAGTGATTTAAAACAAATTATACAAGCGAGGAATATACTTCCACTGATGACCCGGTAGATGGATTTTTTCTAATGAGCCATGTTAACTTAGATTCCTGGGGGGGGGGGGGGTTGGGGACACTCCCTTTAGAGTGCGTGATTCAGTGATACCCGGAGTCCAGAAGAACAACAACTTCATTAAATCGGCATTTCTATTTATGGAGTATTTCATGTGGGTCCAGAGAACTGCATGACTGCGTGCCTGAGGTGTCATCCATATATTTGCAGCATCATGCTACTCCCACGTGATGTCTAGCGACAGTTAGCCAGAGGGTTCAACAGGGGCTTTCGCATGTTCACTGTAAATGATAGAAGAGGCCTGAATGAGAACCTGGTTTGAGGCATCTTGTCTAACAGTGTTTTTGTGGTTTGCGTTTCTTTTTTTATACACGCTATTTTTGGGGCCGGTATTGAGTTTGCCCTTGTGGAGGAGGCTTTAAGACAAGGAATCTATGAGATCTATGTTAAGTCGGAGCACAGTCGAGCTTGTGTTTCATACTCTTTATGGTTTTTACGCTAACTCGTTTGTAGCCCAAGGTCGATTTTTTTCCACGCTTCTATTTCATCCCTCTTTGGCCATCTCTCACCTTTTCCTCCCTTATCAGCTCTCTTTCCATCTCTTCCCCACCCCTCCCTCCTTCGCTGTCTCTCTCCCTACATCAGGCCAGTGTGTGGGTTTTTGCCAGGCTCAGTTTGGGCCTCCTGCTTACACCCCGCTGACTGCTGAGGCTCTGCTGTCTTTGAAGTTTCGCGGGAACCGTCTCTCTGTGCCATTTTCCATTAGTTTCCTACCTCTGGCCACGAAACTTGCCAATGCAGGAAGTTCTTTGTTCTCTAGACATGAGCAAGGCTGGTGGATGTTATTGTTTGGGTCTCGAGGAAAGAAAAAAAACAGGCAGGGTTGACTGTTAAAATTGGTTGTAGTGAAATAATGCCCTTGCTGGCACTACAACTGAATTGTCGACTTGAAAGTCGCTGGTAAAACAACACATATGCTATTTATCATGTTTACTGTTTTTCTGTTCACGTCGGTACTGGTGTAGTTTCCTCCACGCTGTCAGCTGGATTGGATTTGTTAGTGCACTTGGTCCGTTACTGATGTTTTCAATTGCTGTGGGCCGACGCCACTAAGCCACCTTCGACACAGCAGCATCGCACATTTTAATGCTGCAGCAGACAGACAGGCATAATTTATAATATTTTTCCAACGTCTGGTTAAACATATTTCCCCGTTTTACAAGGATTAGGTCAAATAGTCACACGGCTCATTAGTTGTCCAGCTTGTGGTTTTGTAGACAGTTCCTTATTTTTACCAAAATCTGGTCAGTTAGCCACTTTTGAGTGAACATTGAGCTGGGCACACAGAAACAACTTGCAGTTGAATTGATGGAGACAACTCACTGTGGCTGAGACCACTATGAATTCACATTTCTGAACCCATGCTGGAGAAAGTACCACAGATGTCAAACCAGTCTCTCTGTTTAAAAAGCCAGTGGAAAATGAGAGAGGTGTCGGTGGAGAAGACAGCAGCCACTGCTCCACCGGAACACTCTTGGCCTTCTGTCAACGTACACATGCCCTATTGCCCGCAAAGTGCCCTGAAACAGCTACCTGACAAACCCAGAGCATATCTCATCTTCATAGAGGTTTGGAGTTCAACTGAGAACTGTCTTATAATGAGAGAGACACACAGCCCTTGAAGTAGCATTCACTGTGATACATTCTCATTTTTGTATCATGCCTTTAATCAGTGCCTTGGAAACGGTGCTTCTTCACAGCAGCCCTCAATTTGTGTGAGACAAATTAGCAGGTCTCTGCTCAAATTCTAACTGCATGCATTAGCGGTTTTAAAAATAATGTTTTGAGAACTGTGCAAGAAGTGCATATTCCTGTGTGTGATGTATGTGTGTGTGTGTGTGTGTGTGTGTGTGTGTGTGTGTGTGTGTGTGTGTGTCTACAAGTGTGTGACAGAGACACTTCAATGTCACCTCTGGGAGTTTCACACATAAACTAAATTCTCTCTTGTCCAATTTGTAGAGATTTACGTGGCAAGATTTAGCTCTGACAACTGTTACCATGGCAACGCATTGCCTCAAGGTCTTTCGAAGTGTCTCTTTCTCTCCCTCTGTCTAAACACGTGGCTCCGAACCAGACAAGATGCTCATGCAGCCCATTACTTGTTTTTGAGTGAAAAACAAATGTCCATCAGCTGTAGCATAGCTTTTTTCACATTGATTTGACTTTTGCACAGTTAAACATTGTCAAATTAATTTCATCAGTCAGTTAAACTTACATATTTTATCAGTTAAACATTTGTTGGGTATGTCAGAGCCCTTTGTTTAAAATTGATCAATTCTGGGCAGATCAAATACGGTTTTATGATTGGCTATGTATTATTGGCATATTATTGGCTTCTTCGGATCAGTTCAGGCACATGTCTGTTGTATTAGTAATAAGGCTAACTATCCCTATATATATGTGTGTGTGTGTGTGTGTGTGTGTGTGTGTGTGTGTGTGTGTGTGTGTGTGTGTGTGTGTGTGTGTGTGTGTGTGTGTGTGTGTATACATCTGTCTCTGTCTGTATGTCTGTCTATGTGTTTATGATACATGTTGGACTCCGTTTACACTTACAGACGTGCAGGCTGGAAATATATCGATTTCTCCCCTCTGACATCACCAAATGTATCTCCAGGGAAGAGCTGAGAGTGGCAGCTTACTCCCACAAGATAAGGGGTTATCACGAAAGCGTGGTAAGAGAGGGAGAAAGGTCCAGATGCTGGACTGAGCGCAGCAGCTGTATCGCTGGTCTGGGCCCCGGAGCAAGACCCCCAGTGGGGCCGTGGCTCTCAGCTGACTGCATACCGCACGCGCTTCCACAAGACCAACTCAGATAACCCTGCTGCTCGGCTGCCTCGTCTCATCACCTCGTGAGCTCACAGTGGACTCATTGTACCGCAGTACAGTAACCAGCGTCATCTCTGAGAAAATGCACTTTATCCTGGAGTCAACTGTGGTGCAGCGGGAGGTCCATGTCATGCAGATGGAATGCGGCATCAGGCTTTTGTCTAGTCATTCCCCTACATTGGGATATTATTCATGTATTCATTTTATCATTAATGGGGATAGCAATTATGGTATGTGAAAACTATTTTTGGCAGGAAGGTGTAATTAGTCATTCCTGAATCACGGTGGTTTTCCAGTGACCCCTTACAACACCACATTACCCCCTTACAGTCATAATTTTTGCCCTAAGGATGTCACTCTGCATGACTGAAATGCTTGAGGATGTTCCCCTTACTCTCCTGGGTCACAAGTAGCTGATCAGCTGATTATTTTTCAAACAATGTTGAGAGTCTTAGTGAGAGATGACATGACAGCTTTCTTGTCGTGGCTCATGTCAACACGCACAAATCTGTTAAGTGCATTATGGGAAAAGAAAACCCTAATTGGTTATATCCCAACTTATAACGATTTCATTTGCAAGAATTTAGCCACCATTGCCTACCCATCAGGTCATATCAAAGGGTTTTTCTTTCAAAGAATATGCCTTCATTATTCAGAGCCCAGAGCAATGCAAAGGGTGTAGAGAGGAAGCATCACCTGCATAGGCTATTCATTTGAAAGGGAAACTGATTCTAAACCTATGAACAAATGAAAATAAGGAGTTTTTATTGAAGCACATTTGACAAATGGGTTATTACCTAGGAGCATTTTCACTGGGCTGTTGGAAGGGTTTTGCCTTCATTTCATCACTGAGAGAAATGGACTGGAAGACTTGCTGTTTCAGTGAGCAACCTCCCTGTCTCTGTATTTCTTCCTCTCTCCTCCTCTCTCTCTCTCTCTCTCTCTCTGGCACTCCCCTGTGCGATGCAGGGTGTGCGAGTGTGACAGGTGTTAGTGAAACCTTAATGTGAGACCTCACCTCGGTGTGACTTCCAGAAAATCCTGCCACCTCACCTGGAGTGGGTTCTCTCATTTAATCTCATGCAGCACTGAGCATTGTGCCCTGGGGTATAAAGTTTGGAGGCTAAAGTTCCTGGCAGCGGATAGTTAGAGCTCTCTGTGTCTCGGTTGCAATCCCACCTGCTGGTGTTTGGAAACACCAACGTTCTTCAATATATATTTAGATTAGATACAGACTTAGACCTCCCCTGCAGGATCTACTGTTCATGTTTCTCTGAAGTTTTTTTTTGTAGTCTACCTAGAACTATTACATGACTGCACGACTAACGTATCTGTCTAATACTATACCCTTCGCAAAAATGACTGATTACATTTTGTGGGTAATGTTACAGTAAACTGCATTATTCATAACTTGCTGACCACAGGAATGGACAGTAAACAATGCGGCAATGCTTGAATTTTCTCCCCAATCCTCTGATCTCCCCTATTCCAAATTCCCTTCTAAATCTCCTTTATATCTCCAATGTGTATGACTTGCCAAACAAACAGGAGCGCATAATTTTACAGGTAATTTTCTTTTCATTCCACTGCCGGTAGGGAGCACATTAATCTTCTCACGGTTCCGCTGTCCTCCTATTGTTGTCAAGCTTTTCACGAATCACTGCGCTACTGAACGTTCTGGCCTCAGCCCGTGCGTCTGAAAAGAGAAGTCTATGCTGTGCAGTTTCAGTCTCTCCGGCGGAAGGCCAAGGGAAGCGGAACTGCGACAGCGCGCCCACAGTCAGGGAACTGTTGATGAGGAGAAACGAAAAGAAAGTGTGACAAACAGGGAAGGTGAGATATACTCAATAAAACCGATCTGTGCCTCGCGAGGTTTTATGTAAATGTTTGGTGTGAATTTCCCACAACATCATACATGTCTCAGTATAGATGGCAGCAGGTGTTATCTCTAATAACCATTCTCTCCGTTATCTATAGTCAATAGGCAGGGATTACCTTTATGAAACATTTGAAATTTGAAATCTATCGATCTTTACTCCTTCCCGTAGCCCATCATTATGATTAGCTGCACGGGGCACTTGAACTACAGTGGTCTAACTTTAGCCTACATGTTGATAGTGTTCCAAAGTCTTAAAGTCAGTTCAAACCCTTCTGTTTCTTATTGTAGCTAGTGTGCAACTTCTCAGTCTAAAACACAACCTAAGCATGGCAAGATTATGTATTTCATGATGCATAACTTTAGACTGTTCTATTCTATTCTATTTTGTTCTATTCTGTTTGCAATGATGTTTTTAGAATATCATTCAGACGAACATAGTGATGAAGGGACCGGCATTTGAGATTTATAGTTAATAGGGATATGCCATAGTCAATAATTCAATGTTGTTATTTTTATTTGGACTTAAGTTAGAATGTAGTCATTTCTGTTTAGAGACCTGGGGAGTGAGGTGTGACAAGTGGTCGCACTCCCTTCCCCCCATGTCAAATCAAAGGGCCTTGTCTCCAAGGCCTATTGAATTTAGGGTGACACCCTGTTTCTCAGAGAGCATTTAAGAGCAAAACCTTCAATGGTTAAATCAGATATGGCTTAGGTGAAGCGCTGTGAGTGAGTGTGGAACTTCAGGTCTGTCTCAACAATGTGTGGCCACCATTGTTCAAGATTAAACCTGAATCATGACTGACCAAAAATCCAAGACTGGGTCTCCAATACATGGTATAAAATGAAATACTATCAGTGACCATGAGAAACACCATAGCCAACCACCTCATGTAATTATGCTGTGTATTGCCCAATGTAGTAATTTGTTATAGTTCCTAGTAATAAATGCAAGATGTACTGAAAACATATGGGTATTGGCTTGGCAGGAAATAATATGTGGCCAAGGTTTATTGGAGAACAAATAGTACTTCTCCAAGTCTTGCAAATTTCCCTAGTGTACCTAACACAACTTTAAGGTTTGTGTGTATTTGTGTGTGTGTGTGTGTGTGTGTGTGCGTGTGTGTGTGCGTGTGTGTGTGTGTGTGTGTGTGTGTGTGTGTGTGTGTGTGTGTGTGTGTGTGCGTGTGCGTGTGCGTGTGCGTGTGTGTGTGTGTGTGTGTGTGTGTGTGTATGTGTGTAAACATGGTAATAAGGTTTGCTATAAGGTTTGCTTCATCCCAGGAGCCCCTTCTTGGTAAAGTCTGAGACTGTGGAAAGTTCAGAAGGAAAAAACAGAATGACTTGACTTGAATAAAGTTTCTTTTGTGTTTGAGAGATGGTAGCTGCTACTCTGTGTTGGAGGGTGAGGACTATCTGCCTGACATGTGGTATTGGTTGCCATTGCTTTGTGTTGGGAACAACATCTCAAGTGGTACAAGCAGACAAACATTTTATTTACAGTATATCATATTTATTCTGAAGGAAACATAGGCATACAGTAGCCACATTACACAATTAGCAGTGTGAAAATGGAGGTTGTGCGATACACATCTATGGGGGTCTTTCAGAGTAAGCCTTTAATGGAATCTCATTATGATATCATCCATGTAGGCCACTTTATTACGCACTTGAGGGTGTAGGATGCTTTCTAAAACTGATTGTTCCAATCCTTAATTGTGATTGGCTAAATCGCGTTCCATGTCGTTGTAAAATCCAGCATTACCTGTCAAGTTGTCCTCATAACATTCTATGATAACATTCCATATTACTGCGCATGGAATATTTCAAAGAAAGAAAGACGTTACAAAGCTGTCGCTGGCCTAGAGGGGAGAGAGATTATGGCAGTGACGGGACATAGATAGGTGCGAGTTGTCACTGAAATCGTACTGGCGTCCAAATTACAGCGAAAGGAAGGAGTGGAGCAACATCCTTGCAACATCATCTGGGACACTGAAGCGTCAACATCAAGATACCCCTGTCGCTGCACCAGCAAAGAGGAGCCCGTTTGAAAACTATTTCAACAATTGCACTATTAATGGCGATATACAATTTAATGTGAATAAATAAGCACCCCTTTTTTGTCAGTAGCGCAAGTGTTCCATCTGGCTGTTGCATGGCAACGATTTATTTAGGAACTATACTTTGTAGTGGCAGAAGAATGACAGTTTGTTATTAAACTATTTTGTTTCTTAAATGTAATTGTCATTATTTAATGAAACCATATCAGATATTTGTAGTGACAGTTTTAGAAAAGAAATAAGCCCCGCGAGTCCGTGTTTTGCGCTGATTTTAGAACAGGTAAGGGGAGTTGTTAGGCACGACGCGAAGCCTCTTGGGGCTTATTGCTTAAGTCTGTCATTCGCTGCAGCATGACAGAGGCCCCGGCGGACGGGAACAACGTGGCCTTTATGTGCCTTGTCATGAGGTTCACAGAGATGACCTCTGACCTCTGTCATACACACACTGCTGTCAATACATGTTTGAGCCCTGCAGAGGTCCTGCGTTTATGCCTATTAAAACATTCTGTTTGGCTGCCAGTCCCTTTGGGCAGGTGGAGGTGGCAGAGGTAGTGTAGAAGAAGAAAACACGTGGGTACGGTGTTCATTTTAGGACCTCAGATCTCAGACTCAAGTGTCAGACTCAAACAAAAAGGCGTCAGGTCTCAGACCAAAAATCGTCATTCTCAGACAAAACGGCGTCATTCTCACACAAAACTTTGTCAAACCAAACGTTGTGTACTGTCATAGACCTTCTGTTAGTTTGTTAAGTTTGACTAGCTAGCGAAGTTAGGTTAGCGACAAGTGGAGGCATTCATTCTTCAGCAAAGTCGGCAACCGGAGGACTAAACATGGGTTTACTTTACACGAGTGAACTAGCTTGCAGAAAACAACTATTTCGCATTATATCAAAAGTACGTTTTCTTGCTGTACCAGTTAACAGAAACACCACAGCGGTATTCACTGTAAAAGCTGCTACTTTAGCTAATTCAGAAAGTTAGTCAACAGCTCCCTCATCTAGCTCTGACAACTTTTTTTCTAACAAAGTTCTGCTGAGAATGACGGCGTTTGGTTTGACAAAGTTTTGTGTGAGAATGACGCTGTTTGGTTTGACAACGTTTTGTGTGAGAATGACGCCGTTTTTCTTTACTGCGTTTTGTTTGAGAATGATGCAGTTTGGTTTGACGAAGTTTTGTGTGAGAATGACGCCGTTTTGTCTGAGAATGACGACTTTTGGTCTGAGACCTGACGCCTTTTCGTTTGACACTTGAGTCTGAGATCTGAGGATGTCCTAAAATGAACACCGTACGTGGGTCCTGATGTTACTATGCCTGTAGACTGTGCTTTCTCATTCCAGTAGAAGAAGAAAGCACGTGGGTCCTGATGTTACTATGTCTGTAGAGACAGTGCTTTCTCATTCCAGTAGAAGAAGAAAGCATGTGTCCTGATGTTACTATGCCTGTAGAGACTGTGCTTTCTCATTCCAGGGCTTTTGAGGCTGTTTCTGCTTTCTTAACAGTTAAGCAGAATGGTTTAATTTCAGTTCAGTGATGAATCAAAACATACATTTTTTTGTGACAAATAACAACAACAACCAATTGTTGAGGTCAGCTCTGGCTCTTCTTGCAGGCTTTTTACATCTCACATTTAAATTGCGTCTTGGGTGATTGGATTGCAATCGGATAGTGCTTGACCACATGAAAGTACAGGTGTAAATGCACTCAAGACACACTGAAGACAGATTGTGATCCGATTGGCTAGACCACCTTCGGAGGTGGTTAGGGACGCATTGTGACCACATTGAAATGTAAAGGCAATTACATTGACAATCACAATCCACATACAACTACTATGTGGGCAGAAGTACCTAATCGCGTGCGACTCTTTCAAATCAGTGAGGTTTTGAAAACCTAGCAAACACAATAACGCAGCTTCAAGTATAGCTACCATCTTCTATTCTTCTTCTTGTATCTTTTTTGTTGTTGTTTGTAGGTTTTTTGGACCGCGCAAATGAGAGAAAGATGTGACATGAGCTGCAGATCTGTGGACACTAGAAACAAATATTAATACCAGGTGTGAATCTAATCTGGTTAAAATCATATCATGTCATGTCATATCATATCACATCATATATCATGTTATATCTGGATACAATCTGGATAGGAGACACATTTTAATGCCAGGTGTAAAAAGTCCCCTTGTTCCAGATGGTCATTCCATAGTGTAAAATTATATCAATCATTCTGGAGTAGGACTATCATCAGAGAACAAGTTATTTCATTGGACTGCTGAAAGCAACGTTCAGTTAGAGATGTAAATATCTGCTTTCTGACACCCCCTCCAAATTCTATTTTTATTTCCTCTGATGTCACTTCCTTGACCCCATCCTCTTTGTTCTCCTTCTTCTCATGAAGCCTTGTCTTCCCTTTTCCTTCTCTCCACTCATTTTCTGTAGTCCCAGCAAAGGCCACTGTTCCCCTGCCTCTTTCTCTACCCTCTCCCCAACCGTGACATTCTCCTCCTCTGTCATGGCCTCAGTCTCCCTGTCACACCACACAGGAGGCAATTTAAACATTTTCCCATTGGAAGAAGATGTATTACTCTCTCTCTCTCTCTCTCTCTCTCTTTCTTTCTGCCAAAAGGCCAGCGTTTGCTCAAAGGTAATGATTTGCGCTGGGCCTGTTGTGGTTTGTCCACGCAAGCACCTGCCAAGACGCAAATTGGAGAGCCACTTGTGGAGGTGTCTCGGAGGACTACACCGCCCTCTTTAATCCATTGCATATTGACATGAGGTCTCTGTAATTAACCTTCTGTGGGTTCTTCAGAACCAAGTTTCTTGCTTTTGGCAAACAGCCAGGCATTAACCAAAACCAGTGCATTAAATCCTCACGAGAGTCATAATAGTTTTGGTGATAATGTGATAATATCCTTTAATTTTACCCGAGGTTTTGTACTGGCAAGCCATGGGGGACCTTGTTCTATAATAAGACCTCTTGCAGCGTGTGTTACAAGAGATGTCTGTCCTCGACAGGGGACAGGTCTGTACAAACATGTGACCCAATAGCAGGAAGCACATTTGAAGGTGATCACCCTCTGAGGGACTCAAAGTGGCCGTTTCCAAAGACAAACATGAGGTGCGAAGTTTCTGAACAGGAAATCAAGAAGGTCAGTCTAAAAAAAGAGTGAATATGATACCTGTGTTGGACATGTTCCTTTTCTGGCCTTGAGGAAAACTTCTAATATCACTAATATCGATACAATTAGACAGCAAAAAAGTGACACAGAAGATAATCTGTAGCAAAACGCAAGCAAACACGACCCAAACTAGACTGTTTCGTCTTTAAGTAATATTTATTTCCAAAAGGCACTCACTACATTGAACGTAATGGTTGCACATGGTATACTGTGAACAACTTCCATTTACTGAGCATATGCAACCCCAATGAATTAGCTTTGAACATGGACATTTAGAAAAAGCTAATCATTTTAAGCATGTGGCGGTACAATCATTACCAGACCATAATAATATATTTGCACAATAGCATGCTTTTTCATTTCCATGACTCTTATTTTGTAATGCTTTAAGTAATTTTTATCTTAATTCCATAGTGAACATTTAGATTCCTTTGCTGCATTCATTCTATACTATTGCTGCACCCAATTCATTGCAAACAAGAAGAATACAAATAACATGTAAAGCTTTAAGGTGATTGTGCAGGGTTTAAAATGGGTAGAGGAGTCAATATTAACCCTAGTTTCAGGGGTTGTTCATTTACAATCTACTTGACTCTTAACAAGAGAGTAATGGAACACACATATTTCAAACATTCTCTCACACACAGAGAGAGAAACACACACACACACACACACACACAGATACACACACACACACACACACACACACATACTATCACTCACACACACAAACCTTATACAGCCAACAGATTTTCCACAACTTCAAATAGCACGCTTGCCACCAACAACTGAGACAAGATGGGTGTCGGGTCTGTTCTATGGGACACATTAACCACACATAGAGATGCCAGCTGAAAGTCTGTTCAGGTCAGAGACCAGAATACATTTCCCCTCTGAAAAGCAGAATCACATCCTCTCCCCCCCCCCCACCCTCCTTGATCCTATCTGCAAAGTGTCACATATTTCTGTATTAAAATGTAACCATACTTTTACTTCAGATTTCCACTATGGCTTTTCTTTCGACCCATTGTCAATGGCTCTCCTATGAAGAAAGTTAAGTGTGCAACCAGCGCTTCCGGTCGATTCAAAGTGTTAATGCAACTCTCTTGATATGCAGTATACAGTTCAACAACACCAGTAGGACCACAAGCCCTGAGATATTACCAGTAGTGGACATACAGTATTAATGTTATCATATTAATGCAGTATTAATATTATCATATTAATACGCCATAGTTCAGTAGACAACAGTATAGCTCATGCACATACATGTTGCTGTTTAGTACTTTGTTGGTTCCTCTTAGTTGAGGTTTTTAAAAGACGTTTGATACTTTCAGTTGATACTTTCAAAGGGAAAGCAGAGACATGCTGTGTCTTAAGTGTCTTAAGCCTTCAGTTTTGGATCAAGCAGTCTTTGTGACGTCATCTTATGCTTATTCATAGCAGCTTTGTTCTCTTCGCAAGGAGGACCAAGCAAGAAAAAACAATGAAACAGATCAGCACTGATGTGGAGGTCCAATCACCAGCCAAACAAGGAAATCATCAAAAGGAAGTGGCGATCCAATCTGCTACAGTCTCTTATTTGCTATTCTTCCAAGGGTTTCTTGCCTCCTCACAGCAGTCTCTCTCACCATCTTACGATGCATTGCACAGGTTCTTTGAATGGTTATGACTAGTCTCTCTTTCAGGGTCTCTTGCTGCGTCGAAAAAAAGTTTGCTCTGGCTTTCTTTATCAAGTTATCAGGGCACAGTGAATAGTTCAAGAAACAGGCAAACAAGGATTCAGGAACTCGTCTCAGAGAGACGGCATGAGTGTAAGGCACGTTTGGTCGATAATTTTTTTCAATGCTTTTCTTTTGCCTAGGGGTCCATCTGTAAGTGCACCTCCATGGCGGCCTCCTTCTCACTCTCCTTCTCTTTGGTTTGCAGCATGACAAAGCCGTTATGCGCTTTTGGGCTCTCGGCGAAGACGGACACGTTGGTCAGGCTCGTGTTGCAGTCCTTGTCAGCCTCCTCTTCCTCCTCTTCTTCGGCCTCCTTCTTGCCCTCGCTGGCTGAGGGGCTGCTGCAGCTGTAAGCCTCGCAGGAGCGCCGCACCTCGTCCGGAATGTTCTTCTTGCCCTCGCTGGCTGAGGGGCTGCTGCAGCTGTAAGCCTCGCAGGAGCGCCGCGCATCGTCCGGAATGTTCTTCTTGAGGTTGCGGTTGCGCTTGGCCAGCCTGGTGACGGAGCTTAGGCGGTTGAAGATGTTGTCCTCAGAGCAGGCCTGGTCGGCGTGGTTGTCTCCCAGCTCGGAGCGCAGCCGCAGGTTGTTGAGCTTGATGTCGATGCTCTCCTGTGAGGACGTCTTGAAGGGGTTGGCATCCAGGCTGTTGAAGGCGGCACGGCGCTCGGGTGACAACACGTCCAGCGAGTGGGCGCGCTGGTCCAGGCCCAGCTGCCGGCGCTCCATGCTGCGGATGGTGGCGGCGCGCTGCAGCTTGTCGTGCACCTCCACGCTCAGGCGCCGCCGTGTCTCGCGGAGCTCAGCGCGCACATTGGCCTTCCACTCAACCGCGTGCGCCTTGATTTCCCCGACCTACGAAAGACCAAAGGCTCTCACAGTCACATCATCACAATACAACGGCCATTTCCATAACAATCTCAGTTGTGACATTTATGTACTACTTATGCTACTAATATATACTACTAAAATAATATAATAACTACTGTGCTTCATTAGTACATTATAAAGTACTAATATATACTACTTTAATATGTACTATACTTAATATAATATTTGAAGGGGAATTGATTTAATTTGAATTTGAATGAATTCATTTACAATTTTTTTTTTTTTAATTCTGTGTAGCTGATGAAGCTCCTTTAACAGCTAAGAAGAAAAGTGTCTTCCTACCTCTTCTTTGGTCTTCTTGGATAGGACTCGCAGCCAGTCTCCTATCATGCTCAGAACCGCAGCGAAATAAGCCAACCCCACCAAAATCCAGAACCACACCAGAGGCTTGTACCATTTGCGATATTCGATCTTCCAGTCGCCTCCTGCAAAACACCACAAGATTACTTTCTGTGCTGTACGTGTTCTATCAGGGAAAAGAGCTACACGGACTCCTGACACATTCTGCAGCGCATCTCCATGGAGAAGGAAAGCTAATTTTCTCATACATGCTCTCAGCTGTCGAAAATGGCAGAGTATCTGCGATGCTCAGGCATGATCACGAGGGTAAGAGCCAGAAAAAGGTCTGCAGTAGCTTTAAGTGCTGTAGCAAATAACCAGCCGTTATCACTTTCCACTGCCGAGAGCTTTTTATGTGAACTTTGCTACATAGCTTCAAATGGATGGCCGTGTAAAAATACAGAATTCTGCAATACTGAATTGTGAAATATGTTCTTAACCTTTACATAAACAATATAACGTTATAAAATATTACATTTATTATTTATAACAAAATAAAACAGGACTTGTAACATTTCATCTCTGTGTTCAAGTTTATATACCAGTAGTGCTCCGAGTAAACATAAAAAAGAAGACCTAGGAATAATGCATCAGAGGACATGATAACATTTTGAAAATTTGAAGGATTTTGAACATTTGAAAATGTTGAAAACCAGGTGCATTTTCTACCTGCCACGTAATCGCCGATGCCAACAGTTGTCAGGGTGATGACGACAAAGTAGATGGCTTCAAGCGTCGTCCACCCCTCTATGTGCTTGAAGATGATGGCCGGTATGGTGACAAAGAGGATGCATCCGGCCAAGATGAAGAGCAGCGTGGAGGCCACTCGGATCTTGGTCTGGCTGATCTGGTTATGCTTCCGCTACAGAGGGAGTTGGGACAGGGAGAAAGGGACGAGGCAAGAGGTATGGGGGTGGGTAGGATGGTTTAAGAGGGATGGGGGCAAGTAGGATGGGGTAAGAGGGCAGGTGGGATGGGGCCAGGGCAGGTGGGATGGGGCCAGGGCAGTCCGTAAGTGGCAGAAACAAGCGGAGTGATGCATGATCACGGTGTGGAGGAAGAGAAGTACAGAGCAGTTACTTTGGCTACCAAGCCTACCACAAAGCCTTACACTCGCGCCCCTTAGTGAGTGACCACATGTGGTTTCGCTGAGGACGTTCGTGACTCGGACAGGCCACATGCGTTCATCAGACCCTGATCTCGGGAGCCTGCTGCGTGGCTAAAGATTCATGATTGGGGCAAACGAGGTGCGGTGCTGTGAGAGCCACTGCACCAGCTGTCAGTGTGTGCGACGCCCGTGGCGGGTGACCACCGTCCTGGTGCTACTGTTTGTTTTTCAGATCAGCATGCCCTCAAATTACACCAGCAATCCCTCAACCAATCACAGAGCAGCTATGTGGCCTTCCTCGTGAGTAATAAAAGAGGGATACACGTGGGTGCATGACCTTAACAAATCTAAGACAGGGTGGCGGCTGAATTTTACTAGGAAAACAAACATGATACAAAATACATATTTTTTTAAGACTTTTTAAAAACATATCTGTATCAGGAAATGTCAAATATATATTCCAATTTGCCACCTTGTCAAATAGATTCATCTAACCCTCGCTCAAGTCTAAATCTATGTACTGCGGTCAGGTTGAATTTTTGCCATAGAACTTGAGTAGAAATGCTGCTCTAGAGGAATCAATCATACCAAGATGCCCCTCAGAAAGACTTTATATTGATTTCTTTATTTATTGATGATTCCACTCACCCGAAACATCTTTTCGACTTTGGCTATGCTCTTCACGAAAATAGTCCCAAGCTGATCACCCACTCCAGCAAGCAGGAACCCGAAGAGTGGGATACCAAATATTGCATAGAGGATACAGAAGATCTTCCCACCCTCTGTGCTTGGCGCGATATTGCCATAGCCTACGGAATAAACACGAGGGGAGGTCAGTATGTGCATTTCCATGGTTATTGCAGTACCCCTTATCTTGGCAAAAATGTCAGAATAGTTCACAAAGTTGACCTTTTCTTGAGAAACAAATTCATAGTTTGTGGCGAGAGGCTAAACAATGTGAAGACCTCCACAGGATGAAGGCTAAAGGGTAGAACTGCTTTTATAATCCAAGGAAGTGGAGCAGCTAAAGGTTAGAGTGCTAGTGCATTTAAACATGTCTATGAAAAACAGATCCCACAGCATGAAATAAACAAATTATTTGGCACCTGTTAACACTTATAAAATAAATTAATAATTAAATAACCAAGGCATAAGTATACATGAAATATAATAATAATGCTGTTGCATTTAAGGGATTTCAGGGACTGTGAAAACAAACATCCTGATTTGATTTCCTAACTAGGAGGCCAAAAAGGCTCTGATTACTATGAAGTTTTATTAAAACAATGCTGAGAAAACAGTAGGACATTATTACCTGATTCTCAACCCTTAGGGCTGGTAACTAGATAGAATCCCTCTACAAACAAAGCCAAACAAAGACTTTGAATGGACCACTTAGCCCTGAGACTGATCGGAAACACCACAGACCCCTTAGGTGACACGCTGTGATGTCTTTCTAGGCCATGAATTGAGGTAGCGTTTGCTGCTTTACGGCTAAATCTAAGCCTATCTGTGCCTTTTGTCCACGTTCGGCACGGTGTCAGGTCCTATTTGGGTTCACTTCACAGGCGTACCGTCAGTCTTTTCTTATACCCTTGCCCTGGACGTGCCTTGGCCATTGGCAGCAAGAGGCATCTCCCTGCCATCTATTAGGTTGAGCAGCGCGCCACTCAGTCCAGAGGGGATTAGTGATTGTGTGTGCTTTGTTATCGTCCTGATGTGCGATCGATTCACTGATCTCCTTAAGCGCAGTAGGGAGCTAGTGGAGGGAAAAAAAACACCAGACGCATCTGCCGCTGAATGAACCGACACTGAAGTCGAGCAAGTGCCTCGATATCACAAGATCTATTCAGGTGACTGAGGTGTCAGGATTTCAACAATAATAGAGAGAATAATAGAGAGCCTGTGTTCCCAATTTTAACCTGCGAATTACCGGTGAAACAGTCTTGCAAAAGGGGAAAACATTATTATGCCTGCTGCTGACAGGACCAACACTTAAGTTGAGCAATTGCCTTTCTATCACAAGATCTATTTCAAGTGACTGAGACTTTAGTTTTTTTTAACAATAATGGAGCCTGTGTTACCAGATTCAACCATTGAATTACTAGTAAAATAGGTTTGCAAAAATGATTTTACGTTGACCTTTTTTTTAGATTTCTGCTTATGTGGGTGAACGAACCAACACTGAAGTTGAACAAATGCCTTAATGTCACAGGAACTCATTCTGGTGACTGAGGTGTTAGAATTTCATAAATATTAGGGCCTCTGTTGCAATTTTAACCAGTGAATTACAAGTGAAATGGTCTTGCAAAAGGAAATAAATTAATTTACTTCTTTTATGAGGGAAATTAATCTTCCCAGGACTGTAATTGCATCGCTAATGTGGCCAGTCCCTGAGACAATTGATTCCTCCCTACTCTCGAGTATCTTCTCTCATTTTGTTTGAGTGATGGCTGCTGTTTTGAGCTTGATCCAGGCTCCTTCTTTTGTCTGAGGAAATTGATTTTTAGACATACAGCGCATGGATGCCGTGCCTACTATTATAAGTCTTTGGGAAATAGTACCCGAAGACGGTGGCGGGTTTCAAAAAGCTCAGATTTGATTTTGACGTATCAATATCACTACAGTAGGTCAGGCGACGACTCGACTCTGAGTGGGTTTTTAAATGTTCAGGTCAGGTTACCTATGGTTGTAATTACTGTTCCTGCAAAGAAGAAAGCGCTGCCCAAATCCCAGTGACTGTAGTTGTAGGGTGTTTCTCCGATGGGGCTGACACCGCTGCTGGCAGCATCTATGGAGTGCTGGAGAGAGAGACAGAGAGACAGAGAGAGAGAGAGAGAGAGATTCACTGTTAGAAATTATGAGACTATGATGATAAAGATGCATAATTTATCAGCTTCATATCATCATATAATTGCTTTCTTCTCATTGTTTAATGAGTACTCAAACTACTGTCATGGTTCGTGAACATCCGTTAACTAAACGGGTGCTTTTCACGGCCTAAGAGACAGGCGTAATCTCCATAATTTGCTAAAGAGAGAATGTCAAGAGAGGCTTTATTTTCATTCATGGCTATGCCCACCTTTCTCTAGCATGGCCTGATGGAGAGACAAGCTCAAGTACCCACACTCTATGGTTCCCTCGCGCCACCCAAGACATACGGCTGCTGCGAAAACAACACGAGCAGCTCCTCAGATGAGTCATGGCCATGACACGCTGCGGCGAGGAGTGCTGACGGATGGTTGGGCCGATGCCAGTCTCGGGCATGGCACTGATCTCTGTGCCAGTCTGCCAGCCTCGCCTCGCCCTGCCCAGTGGGCCATCGGGAGCAGATGGAAGAGAGGCTCGAGGAACGGCGGGACGCAGCGCAGGTGTGAGCGACGTCTGTGTGTGTGTATGTGTGTGTGTGTGTGTGCGTGTGTGTGTGTGTGTGTGTGTGATTGAGTGGGTGTGTGATGCCGAAGGGCAAATAAGCAAGGACGTAGTGAAGGAATCCATCAGTTTCCACCTGGAGCATGAGACCATGACCATGAGACAGGATCCATGCTGAGATGATGGCTGAAGCTTCTGCTGATGCGTTTACTTGTCCCTTAAAAACACTTCTATGGGGGAGCTGTGGCACAAGCAGCCCCAACCATGAACAGGCTTGATCGCCCACGGGGACCCGGGTTCAAATCCAACCCGCGGTCCTTTCCCGATCCCACTCCCCACGTCTTCTCTCCAGCTCGTTTCCTGTCAAATCTTCTCTGTCCTATCTGATTAAAGGCAAAAAGCCCAAAAATAAATCTTTAGATAAGCCCATTTACAGGCTTCATTGCCCGCAGGGACACAGTCTGGACACAAGTCTGGCCTGATGTCGTTTTCCGGTCCTCTCCCCACCTCTTCTCCGCGTCGCTTCCTGTCATACACTTCACTGTCCTGTACAATTAAAGGCATAAAAAGCCCCAAATAAATCTTAAAAAAAAAATAAAATAACAATCTTTAAAAAAAATAAAAACACACTTCTATTCGGTACCTGATGCCTAATGGGCAAAGCATCAAACTGAAATCCTCACACAAAGCTCTAAGCTTAGTATTCAACAAGATCAGATCTTAGTTATAGTTTACGTATTTGGCACATACGTTTGTCCACACCAATTTACAAAACATCTCTTAACATTTTTTTTATTATGACAACAGTGAGAAATTAAGCATTCATAGTATCACAAAGCTCACAAGTAATATAGATGCTATATTAATAATAGTATTCAAGCTATATAATTACATTTTAATGATTCCCACTATGCAGCATCATGAAGGACAGATGGGCTTGTTTCTATATTTGGAGCCTACTGACCACAGAGCTTGGCTTAGATGATAAAATTCCTATCAGACCAAAGGGTTAGTCTGTCTTAACATAATATGCTTGAGGTTGAAATCTATGAGGTTGAGGTTGAAATCTATGATAGACATATCACTATAGCACTGTATAGTGCTATAACAGTGTGACATAAAAAAAACTCCAAAAGGCCAATGATAAGATGACCTCTGGAAATGGTACAGAACTGATGTTTGTGATAACAAAGCAATTCAGAGCAGATTTGGATGCATTTTTGAAATATCTCTTCATGCATATTATTAACTGAAGAGGTCTGACATGCATGACTAAACATCGCAGAACATCCAAGGCAATGCCTACGCAACCAAAAGTGTCTCACTATGCCCTTATGTATATATATATATATGTGTGTGTGTGTGTGTGTGTGTGTGTGTGTGTGTGTGTGTACGTGACTGTAAATATATGACATTTTCAATATTTTTGTTGCACAACACCAGAGAAAGTATTACATAACGATAGACATATAACAATAACAAGTTCCTCCAAATATGAATAGATCTGGTGGTGTTGCAGGTCATGTAGCTGTCAGGAAAGTGAAGGCAGATGATTCTGAGCATGAAAGGTGTGACGTTACATCTCTGTATCCGCTACTCCTCCCAAAGGATAATTATTTTGGAGACAGCACAACAGACTGTATTTCAAATACAATTTACTCTTCACTGTGTTTCCAATGCCGTAAAAGTGTGACTGGAGGTTGCTGACACCGTCTCACCCAGAGGAGTGCTATTAATAATGGAGAGCGAATAAATCTTGCCGTGGATGCCTGGGCCGTCCGATCTTGCCCGCTGTATTTCAGAGATTTCTCATCACTGCTGGGCGACGGGCACAAGGCCAGGTGCCATTTATCACTGCCCCCTGCTCCTGCCACTTTTCAAAACTCAAGATTGATCAACAGAGCCCACCGTGTCAGGTGGAACAGATGATGACGATGGTGTGAAGCTGAAACGAACAAACTGAAACGCGCCGACATACGGACAGTGTAACGATCGGCTAACTGCCGAACATTTAGCCAGAGCTGCTGTTCACACAACAAAATAATGTTCCGCCTCCACCCAGAGCTGTATAGGAAACACATGGTCTCATTCACCTCCACTCAGGCGCGATATCCGTCTATTTTCCACTGGCTTTTTTTTTTTGCTGCCAGCGCACAAACTCCATGGACCGAACTGCTTTGCTGTTCAATCACATTCTTTCGCGCATGGTTATGTAACTGCATTAGCGCAGTGGAGAGAGGCGCCAGCCACCACGCTCCAGCCAAACCGCGTTCCGTGAACCACCAGAAGTCCGGAGGCCGCAGCCACTGACTCAGCTTATCCTCTCTCGCGCACCTGAGTCATGGCTCGTGGTGCGGAGGGTAATAAGGAATAACACCTCCATGTGCTGACACTGGCCTGGGCTGGAACCGTGCCGCAGCGTTGACTCACAGCCTGGTCCTTGGTCCTCTGTCATTAGACTCACCCAGTCCACACACACACCGACGCAACGCTATGAAAACCAGCAGCAGTGACACCCCCCCCCCCCACACACACACACACCCCACGCAGACACCCATAAAAAAACAGTGATAATAATTGTTTGGCTGTGTTCTTTCGATAAATATGAGTTTGGTTTTGGATACATAACCCCCGATGGCGTCTGTGCGTTTGTGTTTGTATGTATGGTGTGTTTGTGAAGCAAACATGAATCAATTTTGTCAGTTCATTTCAACGTGGCCACACACACTTGACCTTTTCCTGGGTAGAGAAACAGCTTTGCCATCCTCTCCCACCACACCACACCACACCACACCACACCACACCACATCACACCCCACTACACGGCACCATACCTCAAGGGAGCTGGAGGCGTGTGTTGTCAATAATTGATTCCCCAACAGATGCGCTGAAACCTTCTGTTGAAGATGTGGCTAATTACCACTGCATATACCGAGAGCCCATCTAAGCCATAACTGGGTGAGCGGATGTCTGCAGGGCAAACAGGGGGGGGGGGGGGGGGACTCACAAGAAAGACCGATGAAAGGATGATAGTGGTCAAGTGAAGTAGACAAGAAGATGTTTTCAGTGTTTCAGAACCGTATTATTCAAAACTACGTTTATGTGGTAGTCCTGTGGTAAGTAGTGTATAAGTGTCAATTGTATATTTTACAACGCCTCAAATAAGTTGATCAAGTTCAGTAAATCCACAAAGATTGTCTGATTGTCTAGTATACAATCATCCAGTGTCTTGTCAAATATTATCTGCGTCTCAGGTTTCCCATGCTCTTGGGGCCAGAACAAATCCACAGAGTATTGTTCCATTGGAACTGATAAGGTAAGTACTGTTCTATTGGAACTGATACAGTAAGTACTGTAGGAGCCAAATTAACCTTTATGTTGATTCTTATGTTATCTCTCTTTATTAGTATGTGCAAGTGTGAGTGTGTAAGAATGAATGAGTGACACTATGGCCGTAGGTGTTTTTACCCCATCTAGAGGACACCTGAACTTTACCTGAGAGGCTGAAGGTGGAGCCCAAGGGGGAAAGGCCTTAAAATCCAGCAGCCAGAGCATCTGGGCGTGGCTGAGGAAGGCAACAGTTTTTTGACCGTGTGCCAGGACGTTTGCAAAGGAACCATGTGCCTTAAGAAAGACTCTTTAGTTTAATATCTTTTATTTTATTTCCAACAACTTGTTATCCACCATTCTACAATAAACGGTCAAAGGGACCAACTGGACTCACCTCTACTTCTCATCTTTCCTACACGCGTCAGAACCAAATCCATCTCAGCCACCCGTGGTAGGCAATTAGAAATTGCTGCTACAAGTACTGTTCTATTGGAACTGATAAGGTAAGTACTGTTCTATAATAACTGCTAAAGTAAGTATTGTTCTATTAGAAATGATAAAGTACACAATAGCCCCAAGCTTCAGCCTCTTTACTTCCCTCTTATAACAACATCCATATTGTATTTTGTTCACCAGAACAATACACAATAAACAAGAATCAAGAAACAGCATCACTTTCATTACTTTTGGCACCAAAAACTTTGCTTTTACTAACGTTTAGCCATTACATGAATAGAATATTTTGTTTTGGCATGCGAGGGACAGACAGAGAGGACAAATTAGATAGCTCAGCCCACGACCCTTGTCATTGTGTCCCTCACAACGCTGTTTTGCCGTACTTGGGTCAATATCTGGCACTTTTGAATAGCTGGGCGTCACTGAAGATGTTTTACGAGGAGCTGCAGGCATCTTTGCACCAGCAAAAAGCCAGGGCACAGAGATGCAAGTCAAATAAAAAGCTGCTGTTAGTGGGCTTTCCCTGGATCCGGAGAGAGGGGGATTAAATCAAGTTCAGTTTACAAGCATTCCTCATGGCCATAAAGGAAGCTCCTCATTGTAATGAGGAGGGAGGGTGAGGTGTCGCGTCTGTATCCGTACACAAAACACTGAACACAGAACTGGGAGTGACTGTTTGAGGACTAACAGCACATCCGCCATAGTGCTACCAGAAATGACATGCCAGGGTGGCACAAATCAAGCTGGGAGGCTGAATTATGGCGCATGGGTTGTATGCAAATAGCCTAATTGAAAAGGCTAGGGACAATCTCATCAGGGATTCTCGCCAAGTAGTTAAAGTCTTGGATCGGGGCGCAAAAAAAATCAATACCCGAACCTAATGAATCTTTCTTTTGTCTTGCCCCGTCCTGGCTCTGCCCCAGCGCAAGAGAGAGACCTGCTTCATGTTTATAAGTGGGGTAGGCAGAAACAGTCTGGTCCAATCTTCCCCACCCTCCCACACCCTTGCACCACCTCTCTCTGTTGTTACTCAAAGGCGATGTTATACAACAACCGCCTCATCCCCAGTCAAGTGCGACTAATGATGACTGTCATGAAGCATCAGAGTTAGGGGCAGCTGTCTGAGTGTCAGCCTTCGCTGTGGGCAAGTCACATGCAGGGCTGGTGCAAGAGTCACAGTGGCCTGGCTACACATACATACACACACACACACACACACACACACACGTGTTCAGTGTTTTTTTTCCCCTTTGTCAACTACAGTACACTCTCTGCCAGGGGCTCTAGCGCTGAGGCGAGATCAGACTGACAGACAGCCGGCTAGACTTCTCCGCTTTTTTGTGCCTATTTTTGTCCCACAGCCTTTGCCCATTCAGTGCGCTTCAGCCCTGCGCGTCCCGACTCTTATTTTATGTGAGGGGAGAGTCTTGGATGTCACCAGATCGATGTGGCTCTCGCGTTACCGCAGGACCTGAGACCCCACCCGGGACAAGACAGAGACGGCGACTGTAGGGGGGGGAGGACGGTGGGAAGGTGCTGGGGTTGTGGAGGTTAGAGGACAGGAGCAGGTGTGACGGATAGGGGAGAGGAAAGGAGAGGAGAGCAGAGGAGGGCATACCTTGATGAGCGCCTCCAGCTCGGCCGAGGTGACACAGGGGTGCTTCTGCAGGAAGGCTGCCTTCTCCATGGTGATGGTGTCCTTCTGGTTGCTCTCGAAGGGCTGCTCCAGCGCCCGGAACACCAGCCCACCCGCCACCAGGTACAGCACCACCACCACGAACACGGCCAGCACCGTCTTCCACTTCATGACGGTGAAGGTGGCCGTGCCGTCAGCCACCGCCTCCATGCTAGCCACCATGCTGGCCGGCCGCGACAACGACTGCCGGTGCGCCGAGCAGCCCATGGGGTTCTGCATGGTGGCCACGCTGGCCTGGACAAGGCTGGACTGCAACATGCTTGGCTGGACCTTCTTCGGCGGGATGAGGTTTGTCTGCACAGGCACTGAGAAGGATAGAGGACAGAGGACAAAGATATCGCATTTATGATGCTCCAGTCACACCTAATCCAAAAGCATTTGAATCAGCTTTGAAGACAGGACACATGTCATACGTGAAATCACCGAAACACCCTACCTTTGAAGACTGTAAACACAACCAAGCAGAACGCGGTCTGTTTACACTACCGTGTGGTTCTCCATTTACATCTCAGAAGCTAAGCACTTCACATGGCTCTTAACAGTAATGGAGCTTTTTGTCTTCCCGCTTCGATCACGGCAAACACGCAAGGCGATGACAGCGATCCTCTAATGACTTTAGTGGGCTTCATAAAAAGCCATTAAAGTTTCGAAGCATTGCTTCCAAGGGTGGAGCCAGGCTTCGCTTAAAGGCAGCAATCGTCGACCCAGCTCCACAAAAACAACAAGAATCCCAATGGCTGAGGCTCATGCAAACGCTCCCCTCTGTATCCACATTGATACGCAAGTCCATTTAGTCTCTATCCTCAAATATGGAGGAAAAACAGTTGAAGTCGGAAAAAAATGCATCTGCACCTGCTGTTTTGAACAGCGACTGCTTCGCTTGGCTTTGCTCTTGTCATGAGGGGAGGTGATGCTAGGTAGGCTAGAGAAGGGATTCGATGTCACATTTCAGGCATCTCCTCTCCAGTGTGCCCTCAGTCCTCAAGTGTATATCACATTCCACGACCTGTTGTCAGCCATTGGGCTTACACACTGTAGTGGCTGGTGAAACGTGTAACAGGTATAGAGGGACCAAATGGAGGCTACTCTGAGGCAAAGAGACTGCATTTTGAGCATCTAAGCTGCAGGTTTTAGATCTGAAATTGATTTTTTTTTTTTTACGTTGCACCATGAATCAACATAGTATTCTCCCAGAAGGTCATGGTGCCACATATCCCCTAGCACAGAGAGGAAGTATGTGGCCATGCGTGTAACAACCCAAAGGACGTGCCTCACATGTTGGATGAGGTGGGGATCTACCCGTGTTCCAACCATCACCCGATGAGGTAATACACTTCAAAACGCATAGCAATGCAGCATCCTGCATTTTTCATAGAATAGAAAAGTCTTTATTGTCATTGTATTCGCTTACAACGAAATTTGGAATCATGTGATGCCTTCAATAAGCACCTTGAATATAAAAATGACACTACGCTCAATGATTTACATGTGCCAAGAATGACGCAAGGCACGTTATTTACCAATCAAATCCAGGAAGTCGCTCCCGTTAATAAGTGTCTATCATAAACCATGCAACTGCCGCAATGTATTGGTGGGGAAACACCATCGTGACACGGGACGAGACGAGTCGTGTCTGCTACACGTTGATTTGAATTTTAATGAAGGGAAAGTGAAGTCTGCCACAACGGTGGGCTGTCAAATGATGCCAATGCTCTGCAATCAAAAAGGACTGCAGAGATAATGGGCTGTCAACCGTTTTCTCGTCAACACATTCGAAATTATAACCCAATGACATTTTACTGGAAAACGTGAAAATAGCGTATTTATGTTGGCTTACTTTAAAGGGTATGCTCTAGAAGAACCATAAACACACATGACGGGTGTGTGCGCGTCTCATTAAGAGTAACGTGGAGTCACACCACGTTGTTAACCACACTAACATCTGGAAACATCTTCTGATGTGAATACCAATCAACTTCACATACTAGCTGTGTAGCAATACAAAATCCATTCCAGACTACAAATAACTATGTAGGAAAAAGCAACATTAGTGTCTACTTATCAATAATATTGCAATCTCACAAATCCCAGTATTCATACTGATAGCACACTTACCTGGTGAAGGGTTCCAGTTCCCTGGTTTTCTTGGATTTTCCGTGGGAAATTTCATCTTCGGTGGTGTGCTGATTTGAGGGTGTATATTTTTTGTCTTTAAATTATATGGAATCTGAATAAATAGTTTGTGTACCCAATTAGCTGTCAAGTCTTCCTTTTAGTGCTTTTTGGCAAAACAGGGCGGTGAGCGGGAGTGAGCAAAACACAGCCACACCATCATCAGTCGTTCACGTTGCTCTTGACACTGGGAAAAAGGTGCATGCCCAGGCGAACTCTTCTTGTTGTGTTTGGCTTGATGTCTTTTAAGAACGCTAGCGCAAAGCACCCCACCTAAGGCTCGATGCACCATCGTCCATCCATCCAACAGTCCCTTTGTCTCAGTGAAAGGCGAGAGGCGCAGGGGGGTATACCCCTTTACTCTGGAGACTATAGGACTGGCGAACCCCGTGCTTACATTTTCTATAATGTTCTGTCCAACAGCCGCAATACAGCACGACTTCAGTGGACCAGATGATTATACAATGGCACTGGGTCCAAAGATGCGTCTCTCACCTGCTCGCCAGCTCAATTCTGTGCCGTTGATGCGCCAAGTGGTAGCGCAGCGCAAAAGCAAGCAGATTTTAAGCACCTCGTGCCACTCAAAGTTCAGCCAGGAGGAGTGGGCTAGCCTGCTACTAGTATTTTTCGGTTGGCGTTGTTATCCTCGTTGGCGTGTGCCTGTATCCATAGCGCGCTCCCGCAAGAAAACGATTCTTGTCTACACCAAGCGGATGAAACTGCATAAAAGACATTAAGGTAGGAATTAAACGTATCGACTACTCGCAGAGAGCAGTCCCTGCGGCAATCACAATCGTTCCAACAATCATGTTCACAGCATTACATCATCAAGACACCATGCTTCGATTACAAAACCATATCTACCCCTCGTGCGTTAACTACAATGGTCAGATATAATTAAAAGATGCTTAAACCCTGAGCGTCATTTTGGTTTGAAAAGTGCTGTGGACAAAGATGGCATTTTACACATGCCTTCCTACCTTTCACTGGCCTATTGTGTCCTGCCACAATGTTTATAGTTTTGTCTATGCTATTAAAATGAGCGTAGCCCGATTACAAATGCAAAAAAATAAGATTCTGTAGATTCTGCTTTAAACCTAAAATGTTTAAATGTGCTAAAGAATAGTGGAGTGTATCTGTCAATTAGTGGTCAGCAGATACAGAACAATGCAGTGAATAACCCTCATTCCCCGAAACTATAAGAGTGCGCCACGTAAGAGTTCATGTTTTGTAGCACAATTAATAGCAACGCCACCTCCGATGTCCCAGGGTGCGTCGGTGCAGGTTCGAGTCAAGAGCGGGACTGCACATATTGATGATATAATGATTATGAAAATAACACATAACATGTAGCCTATATGTCCACGAATGATGGCCAAATATTAACTTCTGTGCACTTGACAGCGGAGACTATAAACCCACGATGTTACACGCACAGACTATGCACCTAGTAATATAATAACTCAACTGGTGCGTATGTTCAACAAAGAGCTATAACTATCTCGCTATGCATACTTCGCCAGTGAACGCCCAAACAAAGCTTAATGATAATAAAACCTTCTTACCTTTTTATAGTCCACCGAAAGTTATCCACTTATCAGAGTTACGTACACTGTTATTCCATTAAGGATAATGTAGACTAGACATTATGAACTAGTAGATAGCCCACTGTCAGAAACTAAATCCCAAGAAGCTAATTGTTATCAACCAAGGGAACAATTAATCTGTGGAACCTGTCATCTGCAACCTACAAAAGATGTTGCCTAGATATTCAACAGGTTTGTGCTAGCTTGCTCGCACAGGGACTTTTCTAAATGGAGAAAAGACAGCCTTGAAACAGCTCAGATCTAGAAGTTGCTCTCCCACTTGGTCTTTTGTTTCAGCACCTTCAGCATCTTAAATGTAACATTAACTGACACAAAAGCACTAAAGCCTCTGACACATAGGCCTAATCAATCAGAGGTTAGTTTAGCAAATAGAGAACCTTATGGTCTGGATCTCTATAGGGTTTAGGCCCTGTTCTCTGTAAAGCGCCTTGAGACAAAATAGTTTTGGCGCTATATAAATAAATTGAATTAAATATTTCTCTCTCTCTCTCTCTCTCTCTCTCTCTCTCTCTCTCTCTCTCTCTCTCTCTCTCTCTCCCTCTCTCTCTCAATGCTTGGATAATGGGTTTGGATGTTGTATGGTTCCGAATTACGCATGAAGACATGGCCTTTGACAGCATACCCGTTGCAACATAGAGAAATCGACTGCGTATCCTTTGCCATCTCTGAGTCGACTGCAACGTCTATGCATGATATTAGATGCGAGTGGCGCCATCACGCCATCTTCTGGAGGTTTGGTGCAAAACCAGGGTCTCCTACATTTTTAGTACAAAACACTAATAATAGAACTCTCACAGAGCATTAGTCAATCTGTAGAAGTTGCTCAAGAGGGTTATATTAATTTCAGACATGCATGTGCCATTCCGGAATTAGGCCAGCGACGTTGTTCATATGTGTGATACCAAACAAGACACATAGTCACATAAAGTCTGTAATCTAACTGAACAATGTATTCAGTGGATGTTTGGATGTTGTTTTGGGATACTTTGTAAAAGTAATTCCTAAACTCAATGAACGTATAGGTGATGCCATGGACTCTGGAGAAAATATTGTCTTGATCTGGTGTGGAGTGGCGCAATCCGCATAAGATCAAGGTGTGATCCTCTCTGGGATCAGCGGCTGTCTGGGTCATTTATTGGACATACGTGTTCTGACATAAGTGATTCTCCATTTAAAATATCTCTGTACAGTACATGTAATGGTTGTACGGCTGAAGAAGAACCTTTCATCTGTTTTTGAAGAAACTTTGTGTGCAGCTTTTACTTTTACCATTTCTTTGCCTATGTCTCTGCACGACAGTGACTCCCTGGATACAGATACTATATTAATAGCAAACATAATAAAACAACAGTATGACTCATACTGTCTTTTGGGGGTAAATGTGATTGCTTGGGTCGAACAACACAATGATGGAATAGTTACTATTTGAATCATGTTTCTTTGAGCATTCTAGGACAGCTGGGTGAAGCCACTGAATTTAGAAGGCATTGTTTCCTGCTTGTCCATAATTAGAATACTGTAGTGATTGGAGCAATGCGCAGGAAGCTCGTTTGACCCTTTGCCGTTTATTGAAGTACGCATACGGAAATCAGTTCAGTTCAATTCAATTTTATTCATATAGCGCCAAGAACAATTAAAATGGTCTTTAGGCACTGTACAGAGCCCAAAGCCTGAACCCCTAGAGCATGCACTAAGGCGACCTGAGGCAACAAAGAACTCACTTTTAAAACGAAGAAACCTGGAGCAAAGCCTCAGCTCGAAAGGAGGACCCATCTGCTTGGGGCCAGCCGGGTAGAAAGATAGGGATAGGGATAGGGATGCCACGCCGGCTGGCATGTCCGGCCCCTGGTCCTGGGCTTGTGGCAGTTGGGTCCCCTCACTCCCTTCTTGTGGTCCAGATCAGGGAATGCTGGTGCCATTTAACGCTCCATCCTGCTGGGTTTCGGGATGCCCCTTTGGCCGTGCTCCACTCGGCTGCAGCTCGCTGAGAAGACCTTCGATGTCCCTGAGCATGGTCATGTCCTCCATCCCTCCTCTGACACCAGTGTAGCGAATGGAGCAACTCGCAGGCTGCTCTTCGACTCTTTATTCATCCATTGAAGAACACATAGGGAAATCACTGAATACAGACGGACTGAAACACTAGGGGGATCTCATCCCTACATCACACATTGGGTTATGGCGGACAAATACGGTAAACAGACAGGGAACTATATACAGGCAACTACACGTAACACACAGACTCAAAGTGATAACAAAAACACATTGACACAAGCAGGGAAACACGAGTACATTCTAAAATGGAACATTAGACACACAATTTAACATTAAAATTCTCACTAACACACACGCAAAGCATTATGGGGTGAAACCACAACACACACATACACAGAGGCGCATAACCCCCCTTCCCCTTGCATGCTACAGTACCAACGTATCTGACGCATCTGACACATTCATGTTCCAGAGTCTAGTCAAGTCAATTGTTCTGGGTGAACAGGGTTGCCGAGCACGCTCCTGACATAACTGTCATTTTATTTCCCATCTACAAACAAATATGTTGAGCCTTTAGACTGCTAATGCTAATTGAATCTCTAGGAAAACCATTGAGAGAAATACATGAACTTGATCGCTGTCATGCAGACTAACACAGTGACCTACCCACTAAATTAGAATCACAACAATAGATCAACAAGTATTAAAGGTGAGTTATGTGTTTTTGTGCGTCTCGATGTATAATAATAACATATATCTGAAGGATAAATCTTAACAATTGTTTCTGTGTCTTCTGTGCATGTTCATACTTTGTTTGCTGTGTTTTTATGCCTTTGCTGACAATTTAGAAGAATTAAGGACATGTAAACAAAAACATTTACGAAGGCAGAAACAGAGAAACAACATTTATATTCTGGAACATTGTTTATGTATCGTGCCTTGAGAGTTACATCACTGTTTCATATTTTGACAAAAATGTCTTTATATCACATGTAAATCACAACAAAAGATGCACATCATCTCAGTTTCACCATTAAAACTAGCCACGCCAATCATAAGACAGACACATCACATTCAGTTTCATCATCATTATTAAGAGCCACCATGATACAAGATGACAGATGAGGTCACATTTAAGACCACAAATGAGAAGAAATAGGCTTGGCTCCGACCTCGCTGCACTGTACATTTCAGATATTTGACAAGCATGAAGAGCTGTTCACACAACATCGACTGTGTGAGTAGACATGTAACAGGACAAGGAAGGAGCAGAGCCTGTTGATATACAGGCAACAGGAATAACCGTGAATAACCTCTGTCACCAAATGTGCCAGCTTGTGATTTGGTAGTGTGTTTTTCTGTCTTCAAAACAGGCGGACAGCTCATCTGTGTTGTACCCAGATTTGTTTTGTTTTTTTGTCACATGAATACACAGCGCAGTCTGGGAAGTGCTTGGTCTCGTTGTGTTCATGCAGGATGCAAATAGTTATAATGAGGGTTGTAATCTAAAGCTTACCTTAGGCTATACAGATGCGTTTGGCTGCAGTGTCACTCAGTCATCCAGACTCTGCATGGATTGTTTTCCCCCAAGATTTTTACATCAAGAAATCGTCCAATTTCATGTCCATATGTCATTGTCCACAAATCGTCCAAATTCATGTCCATAGCCAAATCACAACATGCAATATAATCTGTACTGTTATCATGATTCGATTGAGCCCCCCCCCCGGGTTTAATTGGCAGAAAACAGATCAGATGCTGAAGGTGCTAATTAACTCTCATTTGTAGGGATGTGTCAGTGTATTTATATGGGGGAAAAAGATAGTGATGGGGTCTGTAAGGGGACGCCACTAGCTGGTTTTAAGTGCATTTATCCTAGTTTTTATGTTTTGTGTTTATTTGATGTCTATTTTTGTGTGGATCACTGTGCATGTCATTTGTTTGCGCGTGTAATTTCTTTGATGTTAAGCTCTTTGAGCTGCATTGTTTTGCATGAAAGGTGCTATACAAATAAAGATTATTATTATTATTTATGAAAATTCAGCTGAAAGAAATACAAGTCTGTGCGCATTTGCATTCCCTCTCCTGCTCCAGGGAGGAGCTGTGAGCAGCTGTGGGTTCTAAACATGACATTGTGTGCGCAACTTAAACAGAAACATGTAATAAGATCTCAACAAAGGCGTTTCCATCAACCTTAGTTGCATTATACCATATGCGAATCGGGAGTTAATCGACTTCCCTCTAGCAAATCGATTTCTTATTCAGCTTATATTTTATGTGAATTTCAAGCGTTTCCACTCAGGGAGTTCCTATTTGAATGGTTTTAATTTGCATTAAAAACCCTTTAAATCTGGCATGCATGGAAATGACCTTGGGGGAATCTTTTGGTGTGTCTCTCAAGGGCTCTAGACTCTGAGGGGGATTCCAAGAAAGTGGTTTAGTGACAAACCTCCTAATAGAAGAGTCCTATGGCTTCATTTTCCCAGCAAAACAAAGACACAGGACTCTTCTTTTAGGAGGTTTACCGTAGCCAGGTTTGACACTAAACCATGTTCTTGGAATACCCCCCTGGAAAGACTTGCTGTGGGATCAGAGATCTTGAAATGGCGGTATAATCTTTCACCATATGTCAATGCTTTCTAGAAATATCAAGGTAATAATTCAAAATAACATGTTAATATTTGGAAAAGGATGGCTAAAAATAATGATAAAACTTCTTGAAATGACAACATACTAACTCGATGATGTAATGAGTAGTTGAAATAAGAGATTTTTGAAGACATGTGAGATTTTTCATAGGGCCTCTTCTCAGTCCTTGTGAATCAAGTCTGTTCCTTCCATGTACTGTTGTCATTGAATCATCAGTGAATTGAATCAACGTTGTCCAAAGGCTGATCACTGACCAGTCATCACTTACTCACCATACTAGTCAGAGTCACTTTGACGCTTTAGTATCAGTTGATTGAAGGGAGTCTTTTCAGTGACCATTACTGGAGCTACTTGTCTTTAAATGATGTCCAAACCTTCTGTTTTTGTTTCTTGGTTGCATCTGATTGATCGTTTTCCTCTGCATTGAGGTGTTTAGAGGTGATGTGCTGTTTCTGTCCACTAGAGTGCAGTATACAGCCAAATTAATCCCCATCTTTACATATTTTGCTCATATCAACACCAATGCAGTTTGGTCTGTTCTTTGTCATGATATAATTATGATAAGATTTCAGAAGAAGAACAGTTGGTTAGCAAGGAGATTTTTACTTAGCTATGCCAATCAAATGGAATTGTTGAATGGCAATTGATTTCCTGTTTGTCGAGTGTAAATAATGTAGCTCTCCAAATAGAAAGTAAAAATGTCCATAGAAGAGGTGTTTTAGTTTAGTTTAGTTTTAGAGGTGTTTTAGTCAGGTCGGCAATGACAGTAAAACATTCAGCAGTCCTCAGGAACACTCCTGGTTCGACCTAGGGCTGACGTGTACATGTAAACAAATCTGGGTAAACCTGCATTAAAGATACAGTGTTTTTTTATTGTGAAATTGCAATGCCCCTAGACGTATAATAGTGGCATACATTTGAACTGTGATAGTTGAAAGTCGGTCGGGTTCATTTTAACAGTTTGAAAAAGTGTTATTGATTTGTTGGGCTCTGTGGGCCACGTCAACAAAATCATAATAAAAGATTTAGAAAAGAAAGAAAGAAAAGAATCAGAAAAGAATAAATGAAGACACAGATAAACCAAATATGTAAAGTTCAGAGTAATATTGGGGAACACTGTTTATTTATCTTTTCCTCAGAGTTCCTCAGCATTATCATATTTTACAACGAAACCTTCCTGTACCTTTAATGTTACATAGCGGAACTATATTGATTTTTTTTATACTGTATAATGTGCATTAGTACATTTCATTGCTACAGGGTATTGTTTTTCTGTAATGAGCTGAAAGCTAGGTGGTTGTCCTTTCATTTCCATTGAATTTGAGGTTCTATTTGAATAGATTTCTATTCTAGTTCTATTCTAGTTTTCTATTGTAGCTGATTTTCCTCCCCTTGATGTATGCGTGTGTGTGTGTGTGTGTGTGTGTGTGTGTGTGTGTGTGTGTGTGTGTGTGTGTGTGTGTGTGTGTGTGTGTGTGTGTGTGTGTGTGTGTGTGTGTGTGTGTGTGTGTGTGTGTGTGTGTGTGTGTGTGTGTGTGTGTGTGTGTGTGTGTGTGTGTCTGTGTGTGTTTAGATGTGCGTTTGTGTCCATATGTGCGTGCATGCATACTGGGATTATATCACTGTATTTCATTAGTGGAGATCATTCATGCTTGCCTTGGCACTCACGGGGAGCGGTGGTCACCCTCCGCCACTCTGTGACCCAATTACAGTGTCTGCCACTGATGGGTCAAGCCAAGCATGCTCCCCACCCACCGGCCCAACCCAGGGGTCAGAGATTGGGGTCAAGCATTCGCTTGGGTCCCTGTGACTTGAGCCAGGTGATGCCTTCATTACAGACAGTCAGAGGCTTTATGCTGTCAAACAATATGTTATGTCAGGGCATATGTCTCGGGGTGGGCGGGGGGGGGGGGGGTTGGGGGTGTAATTAAAGAAAGTCAGGTTATCTGTGTGTGGCTTATAGTTTCCTGTCTTATGACGAAGGAAATCTGGACTAAAGTTGTTTGGATACAGTTGAAATAACACATTCTTTGCCAATTACTTTTATATATAAACATGAACCTGACTCACATTAATAACTCGCAGTGATAAGTACTCTGTATTACTATGATCTTGTGCTTTTCACAAGCAGCTTCATCCAAAATCACTTGCAAATGTACAACTGACACTTCCACAATAACACTTGCTAATTTTCAAACAAT
Organism: Clupea harengus; assembly: GCF_900700415.2. NCBI lineage: Eukaryota > Metazoa > Chordata > Actinopteri > Clupeiformes > Clupeidae > Clupea > Clupea harengus. The sequence continues at coordinate 9,673,428 of NC_045166.1, forward strand.
GTCTTGTTTCAAAAAATAGGCCTCATACGTGCTTGGTAATGGCCACTAGATGGCGTGATAAACCTTTGGGAAAACTGTGCTCCTTACATGGCTTTGGAGGGCACGCTTGTATCCACATGCCATAAAATGTAAATCACGTTGATGTGGTTTACATAAAGCAGTTGACATTACACATTTATGCCAGTGAGCATGTCAGAGAGAGAAATTAATTATGGCCCAAAGGCATGGCATTTAATAAAGACAAAATGTCCCAATTAACCTTTTTTAAGAGCCCCTCATATCCAGACACATACAAAAATGCGATACGTTACTTTAATTTTAAAAAGGGTTGTAGTCTGATGCTCAGGGCCAAGGGTTTCTTTACTTAAGGCCAAAGCCGTAGTATCGCATTTCATAAAAGATGTGACCCCCACACATAACATGGGTTTATGCAGATGCGTTAACGAGGATTTATTTTATTCATACAGTGAATTAGAGGAAGAATAATTACTCTGTGTTATTACTTTTTGCTTGGGTCTGAAAAATATTCTGAAAAATTTCCATTAATTCTCCAGTTGGTTATTTCACATTTGAATATGTGTATGTGTATACTTAATGGGAAGAGCGAATACTAAAGTGTGAGGGCTTCGAAAGAAAAAAGGATGTTATTTTCACAATCAACTTGTGAATGACAATCACAATAAAAGAAAAAGAAAATGCCATATTATCATCTTATTATCGTACCAAGAATGTTACACAACGTCATCCAATGGGTGTTAATAGGGTGTGGCCCTCTCTTTTACAACAACAACTACTTTATACTCCCTATTGTTCGATTTTATTATAAGAGACATATTCTGGCGTATATATATATATGATTTCTGTCATGGTATATGAAAAATGTTTAAATACAGATTTATCTTGTGTATGTGAAACTACAAGATAACACTCTATGTATAAATTACATGATAAAAATTAACCTTATAGAGACATTGAGAAGTACACTGCCTTGATTAAAAACTAGTCCCTTCCATCACCCAAATCACACTACAACTACTGATGTACCTAACAGTCATATCTTGAAATATATCCGAGAAGCTACCGGTGTAATCTGTACCCTCTCTTTTATACCTCACAACAATAATCACTTTCTATGCCTTCCTTTCATCCATGTGTCATTTTTGTGATGTTATTAGCATACATAGTGATAACGCTGGTTGTTTGTCTAAGTACAGACTAGGTCACATAAACCCATTTCTTCAGCAGTGACAATTAGCTCAGTTCAATGGAGCCGTAATGAATGGTTTGGCGTCTGTCCAACAGTATCTAGAGTCTAGAGAAAAAAAAGTAGAGCATGGTTTTAGTAGTTAATGAATGACCTGATGTGGTCCAAACCCTCAAAACTCAGATATCACATAACTAAAGTTGCCGTTGCACAACAAAGGCAATCACAGTACAGCTTCTTGGGTCCATTGGGATTTGCGACCTTTGAGATTTGCTATTACATACAGGGTGTGTTAGAACATTAGCGCAAATATATAAACACAATGCATTTATCAGGGTTTTTTTCTTTTTCTTTCTGTTCTGTTCTTTTAGTCTTTTTCAGTCTTTCTGTTCATTTCTACATAACTGTGCACAAATACCATTAAAAGCTCTTTTGATCTGTTCTGTGGATGAATTGCTTCACAGAAAATTCAAAGGTGTGGCGCACTTCTCCAGCAGTATTTGTGTTCTCAGGCCTCAACACCTATAAGTAGACAGCAATGGTGTGATTCATTTCCTTCCCCTGGGGCTATCAGATCTAAAAGGGATTCAGCTTGCACCTCTCCTGGGCCAAATCGTATGTGTTTAAATGTACAGGTGTTGAATGCTGTTGAATACATAAACACCCTTAAATGTACAGACAAGACACAGATGTTTCTCAATACGGGGTGTCCTATATATCTTGTTCCTATACCTCAGAATGTTGGCAAATGCAAAAAACATATTCACAATACACAGAAATATAGAGTTTTATATAGAATATTATTGTTATATAATCACCAACAGGAAGGAAGTAAATAGTAAGTAAGTAAATGTTTAATTATATGCGCATAATCTTCAATAAGGTAAATATACAACACTGTACAGCACCCCACCACGGAGAAGAATCACTTTTTAATACACACCAACGGTTTGATGGAAAAAAACAAATGAATGGAGTATGAATGTGGCAGCGACAGCAAGCTGGGCTTTGGTGGTTGATAAGGCTGTTTGTTAAAATATCTGCACTCTGTTTGCCTCACGCCCATCTGAAGTGCTTGCCGAGGAAGGGCGAGGTCCGAGTCGGCACCGCCAAAGCCTAAGATGTGGAGCCCATTTGAAAAGGCGTGCCAAAACTCTCCACGAGAACTCGCCCACCACATCCACCTGAAGTTTTCCCCCACCTCACTGCATGTTAACTTCCTCAGATTACATACTCACTCTCTCTCTCTCTCTCTCTCTCTCTCTCTCTCTCTCTCTCTCTCTCGCTCACACACACACACACACTACACACACATACATTGAGAGCGAATGCCATATTTTTGGTGTGTTACACCACAGATAAGAAATGAGATTTTGATATATCTCTCGGTTTTATGAGGATGATCTATGTATATGTGTTTTTAAAATATATATATACAGTATGTGGCTAGGGGATGTGTGTGTGTCTTGTGACTTATCTCGGATAGATTTGTAATATAGTGTTGACTAGATGCTCTGCCTTCTAATGTCTTTGTCTGGGTGACGGCTAAAGGATGATTAATGTCTTCATTTCCTATTATTAAAGAGCAGAGCAGCACTGCAGGCTGCAGATATGGAGCCCTCTATAAATCTCGGCAAAATGAGCAGTCAAATAATCGCTCATCGCAAATGAAATCTGCACACATTAATACTGATGCTTCGACTGCAGAGAAAGGAGATGCATGCACAGACAGAAACACACTCTCTCTTTCTGCCTCTCTGTTCTCTCTTTCTCTCTCCCTCTATCTGTTTTTCCCCTCTTGTTCTCTCACACACGCTCACATAGACACACACAAACACACACACACACATACATTCGCCGCTCAGAGCATCTGATCTGCTCTCGAGTTCGAGGCCTGGAGTCACCGTTGAGAGCAATGACAGGGTAATTATTGCATAGTAATGCGCTGCGCATTGTTGTGTCTTCTGCCCTGGCGAAGATGGATGAGCACGTCACAGACTGATAGCAGCACTGACCTCTGAGCTGCTCCCAGCACCACAGAATGCTAATGCTGGGCTCACTATGATGGGCCCTGAATATTAGTGCAGAGCAGCCCCAAACACTGCATGGCATGTGTTTCTCTGCCCCCTCCACCTCCCACCCCCTCCATCTCTCTCTCACTCTCTTTCACTTCCTTCTCTCTCTTTAGCTCTCTTTCTCTCCGTCTCTCTCCCAGTTTCTTCTTTGTTTCTTCCTCTTTCTCTCTCTCCCCATCTCTCTTTACCTAGCTCTTTCTTTCTTTCTCCCACTTGGTCTCTCTCTCTCTCTCTCTTTCTACCTCTTTCGTCCTCTCTTCCTCTCTCTCTAGAAAAGAGCTGCTCTGCTCTGCTCCCCAGGGCTGTGTCCTGGTTCTGTGCGCTGCGGGCTCAGAGGTGCAGACAGAGTGCATGGAGAGCTCTTAATAACATGACTAATAACATGCATGGGATTGATTAAGAAGATGATTAATGGCATATATGGCTTTCATTAGCACCGTGATGTATGGTGGTGGAGGGGCCTTGAGTAATGATAATGGTGAACTCTGCCTTCATTCAAGGCACAGTACCATTAGAGAGAGAGGCAGGAGGAAAGCTGAAGTGTGTGTGTGTGTATGTGTGTGTATGTGTGTGTGTGTGTGTATATTTGTGCGTGCATCTGCATGCATGAGGTGTGTTGTGCATATGCATTTGTCAGTGGCTGTGTGTTTGTGTGTGTGGGAACATGGACATGTGTGTTGTGCTTATAAGTATATGAATGATTTTGTGTGTGTGTGTGTATGTACTTGTGTGTGTATGTGAGAGAACATGTGTGCAGTAGTGTATCCGTGTGCGTGTGTGTTCTTTTGTGTCTGTGTATGCAGGCTCATGGCTGTACGCTACTGGACGAACAAGGCTAGTTACATTTCTATATTTCCTGACATGGAACCAGGGTTAGTATACAACACTGGTGATGCATGTGCAGTACTGTGTAGGGTCTGCCTTTTTTCCACTCCGTAAGAAAACGCACAGACACACACACACACACACACACACACACACACACACACATACATACACACACACACACACACACACACTCTCTCTTTGAGTAGGAAAGCAGGGAAGATGGCTGGTTTGCTGAGAGGTCAGGCCGTCAGCACATGTAACTCATTCAGGAGGAATGCCCTCCCTACCCTCCCTGCCGTACGGGTATGACACCAGGCCAGAGCAGGGCTGGATACATGCTGAAATACCTTCCCTTCAACCCCCCCCCCCCCCCCCCCACTCACACACAAAAAGACACACACACAACCACTACTCCCCTTTTACACACACATACACACAAACACACACACACACCTACACACACAACCACTACTCCCCTTTGACACACACACACACACATACACCACACACACACAACCACTACTCCCCTTTTCCACACACACACACACACATACAGACAAACACACACATACACACACACATACACATGCAGACACACACACACACACAGACACACACACACACACACACTTAACCACTATTCCCCTTTTCCACACACACACCTACATGGGCACCAGAGCTACTCCTCAGTGCACAGAGCTACACTCAGTCCTCTCTCTTTCTCATACACACACATGTATACACACACACTCCCTCTCTCTCTTTCTCACACACACACGTATACACACACACTCCCTCTCTCTTTTTCTCATACACACACACATGTATGCACACACATTCCCTCTCTCGCTTTCTCACACATACACACACACTCCCTCTCTCTCTTTCTTCACACACACACATGTATACACACACACTACCTCTCTGTCCTCCTCACACACACACATGCATACACACACACACTACCTTTCTTTCTTTCTCATACACACACATGAATACACACACACACTACCTCTCTCACTTTCTCAAACACACACACGTATACACACACACCCTCTCTCTCTTTTTCATATACACACACACACACACACTCCCTCTCTCTCTTTCTGACACACACATGCACACACACTTCCTCTCTCTCTTTTTATTTCTCTCTCTTTATCTCTCTGACACACACACACACACACACAAATACACACACACACACACACACACACACACACAACCACTACTCCCCTTTTCC
>NC_045166.1:9681277-9708777 GCF_900700415.2 Clupea harengus
TAGAAAAGACTCTTAAGTCTTTTGAATTTTAAAGACTGCTAAATAATAATGATGTAGTTTAGTAAACAAATGTATAAACAAAAGAAATGAACTTTGATGTAGTTACCTTACATCTATTGAAATAGACGATCGCAAGGGTGATGATATCTTTACACTTTAGCGAGTTGGTTATCGGCAATACAGTCAGGAATGACAAGGGGAAAATGCACTGGGAGGATTTTTCAGTACAGATGGTTTTCTATTAAAAATAAAAAGTTAAATCATCAGTGATCTGTGCAATATGGTTTGTTTAAAAAGCAAACACTACAAAAATCAAACAGACAATGTGCTAGAGTGAGCAGCATTAGCATTCCCTCTGTGTAACCATGCGAGGTCATGTAATGTGCTCTCTAATGAAGAATTATTTTCATGTTTCTTAATTGCACGGACGACATTTTCCACAACTTGAGATAATAACTCTAAGCGAAACAAATCAACTACATATTTAAAAATGTAACATTCACGATTGCTAAGACGGGTAATAATTGATAGACTAGTGTGTAGTATATAAGTTATAAGTGTATGCAGGCCTAATTTAAACTGGCATGTATAAAGCTTTTTGAGGCTATTTCAAGAAAGCGTTTCATGTAGGCTATTGTCATTCATTCACACGAAACGACATTAGCCTATATTATTAAAGTTCACAGTCCTATGACCCAACTGATGAACATCAGAAGTGCATCTTTTTTATTTGGACTATATCAATTCTTCATTTTACCTCTGAGGAAACTGTAAAACCTGAGTGGCTCACTAGAACTGTAACCGTGCAGCCTTTACAGTAATGCTGCGTTGCATCTATCCTTTTTCCCCCGCAGTGAGAGTGCTGGATCGGTTTGCCGTTACCTTCGCAACCAAACTACGGAAAACGACTGCGGTGGGGAATCCGTATCAATGGAAACAAGCGTAAAGTCCGAAAAAATATAAAACAATTAATATAAGAAAATTAAGGGGACAACTGTGCAGACAGTAATATGACTTCTTGTGAGATATCCGTTATACCCTCCTCCTCGATGACTTATTTTGCATTTTATGTACGCTATCAAGTGATTGTTTTAGCATGCAAGATTATCCATTGTGCCAATTTTCAGGCATACAATTATCCATTCTATTTTCTGCATTTCATTTAATTTTCTGTTGATATCCACGCATTGTGGTTTACTCTTAGAAGATCCCAATCCTGCAGATCCATGTAGGTGATATCGATAGCCAACATGAAATTATACCTTACTGGGAATAACCCCGAATCACTTGGCATTGCATCACCAAGTCTTGTAAAATGTGTGTGAGTGTTGGTATGACACTAATAAATGGTAATTGCCTGCTGGCCTATTCGTTTTTAGCGCTTTCTGATGGAAAAGCACTCCACCCCTTATGCCACAATGTAGCTTCTTCGGTGTGTCAATCATTCAGCTTGTCCAATGCAAACAACCGCAGGTTTGTCGTCAGCCCCGATCTCCCCTCTTACTCGATTTCACTGTGGCAAGACTGGTTACACCCACCACGCTTCGCCTGTCTCCGTCATCAGCTTCTCCCGCCGATCCGAGACACATCTATTCTATAAGCACGCTCTCGAGCGACCCGCGAGCACTCTACAAGGTTCTCACACGTCGGAGAAATAAGACAGACAGAGAGAGGGAGAGTGAGCGCACGGAATGGCAACGAGGAATGGACAATCGGAGTAGTCAATGATATTTTCATGTAGGCAACTGCTTATTCCTGATGTTAGTGTCGTTATTTATACGGCAAAGAAAACACTGTCTTGATTGGGGAATTAAAAGACTGGACCGAAGGCATTACTTGGAGCGTCACCTCAAGCACTTCTTCTACAAGAATTATCCTGACATACACATTTCTCTGATTGACAGCCGACAAGTTACACAGGAGTCCTTGGTGCATTCTTCTTAACCACTCCATCCGGAGTTTAGTTTTCCTCATCGCCTGTCAAGACCTCTTGATGTTTTAAGTGTTTATCATATCTTAACTATTCATTAGGTTTTTCAGCTTTGGAGAATATCGCACAAAGTCTTTGCACAAATATGATTTAATAGTCCACCAGTGTCATTTGGGATTATAGTCTTAAGTGCCACAGTTGACTTTTCAAAAGGATTTCACTCTTCAGAAGGAAAACACCCCTTTCTTTTGGATTTTGAGGGGAAGACAACCTCTTAACATTTTCAAGAGCTACGCATGCTGATGGCGCAAAGGGTAACTTCAATTTTTCACTTATTATTTCTGTGCAATTGCAAGGCATGTAATTCCAGTGTTAATCTTTTTAATTTGACAGTGTTTTTACTGATTCGTATAGCCTTATGTATTGCATTCGTTAATGCGGCCTGCAGCTTCTCAAAGTCACCGTACCTCTCCTGAACTTCTTTTCCAGTACGATGAGCTGGCCCACTACGGGGGCGGGATGGACGGTGTCGGGGTTCCGGCGTCCATGTACGACCCACACGCTCCTCGGCCTCTACCTCAGATCCATCACTTGAACCACGGACACCCTGCCCACGCCAACCAGCACTACGGGGCCCATGCACCTCACAGCATCATGCCCAGCAGCATGGGATCCGCTGTCAACGACGCTCTGAAGAGGGACAAAGACCAAATATATGGGTAAGCGTAAATGTCCTGATAATATCATGAAGGATATCATACTATAAATATTTGATGTAGAATTTTCTAATATTGATTTAATGTTGATTTAAAGTTGAAACAGTTAGTGAAGTCTAGTATTATTATCCACGTTCTTGTTTATAGCTATGCCTATGTTGGGTTACATATTTCCGACAAGTTATGTAGCCCTAACTAAATCTAACCAGGGAAGTAGCTTGTCTGTTATTTGTTTACGGTCATTTTCAGAACTCAAACAATGCAAGGTGTGCAAATGTGTGCAAAACCGTGGTCTGTAGTGCCAGCCAGTTTGTTTGGCAAGCAAAAAGTATGCGATAGAAATTCGTTTCAGGTATCCTAAACGTTTATCAATAACATCATTTTCCATCCTCAGCCATCCGTTATTTCCACTGCTCGCGCTTGTGTTCGAGAAATGCGAGCTGGCCACATGCACGCCAAGGGAGCCCGGAGTGGCAGGCGGCGACGTGTGCTCCTCAGATTCTTTCAATGAGGATATCGCCGTCTTTGCCAAACAGGTCGGTGTCAGTCAGTCAACGGACCACATTAATTGCCCTCGCCTGTTTGTAAATGGCTTGTGATGTGATAAGCATGCTTGCACTGTATACTGACCCCCTACTTTTAACTGGCATTGATCGATTGCCCCACATGACAGGCATGCTGAGTGATTTATGAGTAATGTGTTTTCTTAAATTAAACGAGTGGCCTGGCTTGGCCAGTAAATTAAAACACGTGGCCATGTGTGTAATTGTTATAGCGTGTATTTGTAAATCTAAACACCGAAATCATAGCCCACACTATTTCTGTTGTTATAGATACGTGCAGAAAAACCGTTATTTTCGTCAAATCCAGAGTTGGACAACTTGGTAAGTGTATTATGATCATTTTGAATGTCTATATGTATGCTGTCCACAGTTAAACTGGGCTGCTCTGAAAGAAAACAGACTAAGGTTTTTTTAGTCCTTTGCTATGTCTTATATTTTACCGTTGGAGGCCGTGAATTGCTTTGCCCAAGGCAGCCTTAAAGCAGCTACTCAAGGAAATATTTCCGGCCCAATGGCAACGATTTAAACGAGGGGAAGCCATGCAAAATAATGTCAGGGCGTGTGTATTTTTGTATTCTTTATGTAAAAAAATATTTGTTAAATGTTTCAGGTTGAAATTGAAAGTGCAAGTGATCTGAATCGATCTATGGATCAACTCGCTAATATTTCCCATTACTTATTTTACATGTAGATGATTCAATCGATACAAGTGCTTCGATTTCATCTTCTGGAATTAGAAAAGGTAAGCGGATGTTCAAGGTATTAAGCAAGGCACACACGCCGTTTTTGTTACACCAACCAGAAGTTAGTTATTAAGAAAATGAGTATTACTATTTTACTACATTTTCCATTGTTTAAATTAAATCATACTTAGGGTGACATATTAGCATATAAAACAGATTTCTTTTTCCAGGTGCACGAACTTTGTGATAACTTCTGCCATCGATACATAAGTTGCTTAAAGGGGAAAATGCCAATTGATCTAGTAATTGATGATCGAGATGGATGCAAGACTGATTTTGACGACATCTCAGGATCATCCACAAATCTAGCAGATCACGTGAGTGTTTTACTTTTCTCCAATGTTAACCATTCATCAAGGACACATTGTCAGAACAGACATTTTCAAAAAAAATTACTAAAATTACTAACTAAAACAACTTCTTAGTTACTGGTGATTCTGGTGACAATTGTTGTTTCGTCCAGTATTTTTTGTGCTCTATTTCCATTTAAATTCATTTTTTGCCCACAGTCTCTTTCTCTCAATTTAAGTAGTCCTGCTGTGAAGTCATTTTTACATCCTCTGAGACCTGCTTTGAGGTTTTACCTCATCCATCTTTTTCAACAAATTCTTTGGATTTTGTCATGGAGTAAGGTTGTGTTACTAAATAGAACACAAATGTAATTTGACTTAGCTCTTTATGTTTTTATATTTAGTTTCTCCTTTTCTGACAAGTAACAAGAGGAGATTCTAAACTATTCTAATGAAAAATGTCTTGACTTTCGTGGAACCAATTGTTTGGTTTCTCTTTAACACTAACTTCAATGGGACACATTTCTTTAGGATAATTATAGTGATGGTGATAATGATAACATTGTCACTTTAAACAACTGTGGTGATGATGATGATGATGATGACGCTTTGCTTGGTGAAGGGGCCAGGTGGCGGTGCTCTGTTTGTCTCTTTCTTTCTCCCGTCCTGCCCTCTTAAGGCTTCTGATGATCTGTGTTTTATTTGCACGTGAAAGCTGCATTGTCTTTGAACTGATTGTATTATTATTGTCAGTGGGGAGGGGGGTCTTTGTAAACACAACGCACCATAGTGGGTCCCTTACAGTTGCACTTCCCTTGACCAACCGCCCTCCCCCTGGAACTCAGTTAAAAAAAATAATAATGAGGCTGCGTAAAACCTTAAGTGTTTTATAAGATGTGTCTGACTCCCTTTACAAAGCCAGATAAGAGAACATGGCTGCAGGCCTTTGGTCGATTTTTAAAGAATATTAGGAAGTTAAAACTTTATCTAGGGTAAAGTGAAGGTTTGAGCTTTTTGGTTTGATAAAATGTCAAACGTTCTTTCTAGAAAATGCCGGGCTCTGCGCTGATTAACAAGTTACGTGGGGAGAGGAAAAAAACCACACGTCACTCGTCACCTTTTCTGGTTCAGAAGCCAAAGGAATATTTATTGCCTTCCTCCAGGCCTCTGCCAAATGTCTGCACACTCCCTCCCCTTAACTCTCTCCTGTGTTTGCTCTCAAAGACGTATTCAACCGCTGAATCATGCGTGCAGTGGATTACAGTGTGTGTGTGTAGACAGACAGAGAGAGAAAGAGAGAGAGAGAGAGAGAGAGAGAGAGAGAGAGTGGGAGAGAGAGAGAGAAAGAGAGAGACACACAGCTGTGTACGCGACTGAGGACCTGGTCTTGGTGAACGTGAGCCAGAGGGAGGGAGCTGGTTATCGGTGCCTGATTCTGAGGCACATTCTCAGGCAGTGCATCATCCGCCTTGTTGTCCAATGCAATAGCTCATGGATCCCTTGTAGTTTGGTGATGGACTCTAGAAAAACAATCTTTTTTGTGGCAGACCAAAAAAGGGGTGTGTGGGGGAGGGGGGCAAAAGTGCACTGAATTTATGTGTGTGCTTATGTCCTATCATGATGTGGTGAGCGTTTGCGAAGGCGGTGCGTGCGAATCTTAAGCCGACAGGCATTTTTACAGCTCTGTGATGGCTTCATCCAGCAGTCTTTATGGTCCTCCTGTATTGGTCATCTTAAATCCAAAGGTCTTATCAACCTGGACTCGCTGCAGCTGTTGATGTTGCCTCATGGACATAATATAGTCTTTTTAGGAACTGCCTTTCCCTTTTGTCAATTACAGCCAGCCAGTTATTTAACTATTTCCTCAACATAAAAGTTTTGTTTCTGGAATCGTCTAAAATTAACTGTTATAAGAAGCTTTTTTTTTTTAGTCGTGTTATTTGGCACTTTACTGAATGCTACATTCGAACTGTGTCATTGCACATTTTATAATTTACACATTTTCCATATTGGGTGTGATTCTTCTTCTTTGGTTTGTGAGGATGCAAATGAGCTTAATAAAGAGACAGAGAGAAAGAGAGAGAGAGGGGTGAGCACCTTTGTGGATGTCCCATGGAGACAAGCACACTGTTTTCTAATGAGGATTCAGTGAAGGGCACGCATTGATGCCGCTCTGCATTGTTGCGATGCTTATTCTGGAGGCTCTCAGGGCCCCCTTATCTGATCGCCATCCGGCAAACAGCTGACGCTAAGAGCCTGAAGAGGGAGGCCGACTGTTTGTCTTCGGCTTGAGCCCGTCTAAGTGCCCTCGCCCTGCGCCCAGATAAAAAAGCGCCATGCCCGAGACAGGAGCCTCACATTTACCAGTCAGACACCGCTGCAAGAGGGAGAGACAGAGACAAGCAGTGAGAAAGAGAGAGAGAGAGAGAGAGAGAGTCAGAGAGAAAGAGAGAGAAGCGACTGTACTGTACTGTGCTGTACTGTACTGTTGAGCCATCTTCGCTTCCTATCTGCACGTCTCTCGTTTCCGAGACCCTTCTCGCCTTCTCGTGGCCGGGGCACAGCACGGCTGAAATCTCCTCCGTAAATCTCCTACCAGTTGAGAGGGGCAGCAGTTGAGCTCAGGGAAAATGGTAACTTGTGTGTGTTTTTTTTTTTTTTATTGGTTGTCGGCGGCAGTTGCATTACCATACGTCGCTCTGCGTTGGGTGTTGAGATTGTGTCGATGGTCATGCTGCAGTTTGACTTCTTTAGGGGTGCATCAGTGTGCCTGCGTCGCTTCACTTGTTTTGTGTGTGACATCCTGACGTCTTTCTTTTCCAGCCAGTTTTTCCAGTGTCTTCCAGCCTCTAGTTTAAACAAATGTGTACTGGAAAAAAAAGTAGTCAGTGCTGTCTAACCAAATGATCAGTTTGTTGAAATAATGCCATTTAAAATGTAGTTCCTTATGTTATCACTGATGATATAATTTTTCTTTTTTTCATGCCGATTCATCCACTTTGGTCGTTGGCACATGGGGATCTTCTGGTGTGTGTTTCTGCACCTCAGAATCCTGCAACCTGGAGAGATCTGGATGATGCGCACTCCACACCATCCGTGGGAACTCCAGGGCCCTCCAGCGGGGGCCACGCATCTCAGAGTGGAGACAATAGCAGCGAACTCGGTAAGGAACAAATATTGTTTCTTTTTCCTGTTTTTTTGTGCTAAATGTAGTAAATGGAATCAGCAATTTCTTAAAATTTAGTTTGGATGGTTTGTTGTCTTAAAATGTCCTGAATTTGTTGTTAATTTGTCTTTAAAATTAGATGTGGATAGTCATTGTCTATAAAGTCAAACATTAAGTTTGGTTAAATCTAATGACTGATTGCTCGAGAGTGGACAGATTCTAAACTGTGAATTCTGTGGTGGAATTGTAGAAAAGAACATTTATAAAGTAAACATTTAAACTGTGAGAACTGGCACTGCCTTGCCTTCTGATGACTTGTGGTGACTTGATGAAACCTATCAGGATCAAAGTGCATGTTTTGGCCCCTTTTTGAAGCTGCCTGTGATCAAAGAGGCCAAGCTGAAACATGCCCTCTCCATAACCCCTACATTTGCTTTTGTTTTCCCCACATTAGCATTTCTGTTTTGTTAAGCTGTGTGAGCTTTCTGTGGCTAGAGGCTAGCTAATTAATTTCACCACTTTTACTGTAACCTTACCATTTGGCAGTGGAAGTGTTTGGCTCTACAGGTCCACAGGTTTTGTATTTGCGAAGGAGGATAGGATGTATGGTTTTTTATGACGTGTTTTTGTTTTTCTCCCTCACTGCCGCAGTAAAAATAGAGTTAAAAGCAGTGTTCCACTCTCGGTCCATCAGGCAACAAAAGCCAAGGCACCGAGAGGAACAATAGGAGGATGCTTTGCACGACAAGAGAAATTCAGAGGGAGAAAAGAATTGCGATGCACACATTCTCTCTCTCTCTCTCTCTCTCTCTCTCTCTCTCTCTCTGTCTCTGTCTCTTTCTCTCTTTCTCTCTCTCTTTTGTTCTCTCCCCTTCTGTAGAGGAAGGGATCCCATCCCTAACTTTTGCTGCTAGTGCACTCACTGTTACTCATTGTCTCCGCTGTACAAAGTGAAACCTGTTTCTGTACTCAGAGATATGTGTGGTATGAAGGCATTTGGGGTGCTGGAAATGCAGACTGTGCCCAGCAAGAGAGAGGAAGAGCATGGGGTGAAAGGGCTTTTTTAAACAGCAGCGGGGTGCGATGCTGGGTCCACGGCCTTTTGACCTGGGGGGAAGGGGGTGGGGTGTGTGTGTGGTGTGCGCACAGGAGAAGGGGAAGGAGGGTGACCCCCGCCAGGCCTGAAGGACAGGGACACTTTAAATACGAGTCACAAAAGAGGGGCTAACCCCGGCATGATCAGAGGCCGGCTCGCCGCTGAGGGGAGATCTGAGGCCAGCCTACCTGCTGCTTCTCCTGGGGTCTCTTTGGCTTGTCCCTCTCCCCCTCCTCCTCTTTATCATTCAAGAGGTGGTCAAAGTAAACACTTTTAGCATCGGAAGTGAAAAGAGGGGAAGGTGGGCTGGAGGGGTAAGGGGGGGGGGGGCTGACGTCAGCAACCCTCAGTCGAGTTCAGAGGCAGTTCGGAGGGGGGGGGCAGTGGGTGCTTCAAAAGCACCTGCTAGCGTTAGGGGGGCTGCTTTTGTTTTACACACACATACACACCCATGACCCACCCACACCCACACACTCACCCACTGGGCCTGCGCCGGTAAGGTCCCCATGTTGCCTTAGCCTATGCATAGCCTATGCACTGGTTTCCTGGGAGGAGTGGTGGAGTTTCTTCCCATGGAAACATCATCGGTGGTTTTCCTGTGGTCAGTTGTGTGGTGGTGACAGTATCTATGGTTACACAGCCCCTCAACCCTCCCTGGCTTCTCTCTCTCTCTCCCTGTCTCTCTGTCTCCCTCTCTCTCTCTCACTATCTTTCCATCTGTCCCTTGTGGCTAGTGGTTTTTGTTTTCTCAATCAACGGTTACATCATTGATTAGGAGGGTAGTGTGTGTGTTGTGTGTGTGTGTGTGGGGTGGGAGGGGTGGTGGTGAGCTAACAGGGATCGAGCTATGCCAAACATTTTAGAGCGGGGGTTGGAGTGTCAGGGGGGGCAAAGGAATGCCCATCACAAAGGCCAAAATAAAACAAAGAGAGAAGAATGAGAATTTTCTGCCTCTGCACACTCCTTTACAAGTTAAGAAAACAAATAAAGGAACAGGAAATCAGCTCCTTTCAGCCCCTTTCCTCCAGAGCCAGTTTGCGGAGTGCAGATTATACCTCTCTCTCCAACACATGGCATTGCATTATGATGCCACAGACTGTAGCAAACAAGCCTTTGGAAGTGCACCGCGGTACGCGTGTGGTGGGGGTGTTGTGGTGTGTGTTGGCGTGTTGGCGTGTGTTGTTGACAGAGTCAGGTGCAACTTCCAGGCCGCGCGACTAGCGGGATAATTACCATATCTGTCACAGCCTGTGGAGTGAGCGGTGCGCAATGTAAAGAAGCATCCCCGGTGATAGATTGAGGTCGCGACAAGCTCATTAGACAGGCAGAGAGGGTGCGCCCGCGCTCAGCACGCTGGGTGGCACTTATCAGGTCTGCTAGCCTCCGTCTCCTCCGTCTCCGGGACATCTTGCCATAGGCGGCACAATATTGCCTGTGTGCTGTAGCTACAGCACTACCAGTGTGCTACCTTCCCCTGCAGCCAACATGGGGGGGGGGGGGCAGAAAGAGGGGAAAGCCTCTATTTGACACACGGAGCATCACTTTACCCCTCCCTCCACTGAGGCACACTCTCAGGTTCCCTGTGACATTACACACATGACACCCAATCTATTTTTTATTAGAACGGCATCATAATGTGTGTTGTCCTGTGTGTGCATCTTGAGAATAAGAGAGAGAGTGGAAGGAGCAGAGTAGGAGGAGGAGGAGGAGGTGGTGGTGGAGAGGCTCTTCTCCATATCTTAGGGTGCTGTTTTTCCCCCAAACTGCCTGGGGGCACAGTCCAGCCTTCCCCGAGGCGGTGGCGGCCCCCCTCTGCGTCACACGCAAGAGAACAGGGGAGAGTGAGAGAGAGAGAGAGAGCGGCCGGCCGGCCAGCAGGCCATGGGCTGGCGAAGAGAGCCCTCCCCAGCCGCCCTTCCAGAGTGCACAGTCACACAGGCTGGATGGGCCGAGTTGCCAGGGAACAGTCAGAAGCGATTAGCGTCGGGTAGGATCTGCCCTGCGGCCTTCCCTCTCTGGAGCACCGAGAAGGGAGATGGTGGGGGGGTGGGGGTGGGGGGGTGTTACTGTGGCTCCTCTGCAGATGTAATGAGGATCTTTCTTTTTTCTTCCTTTCTTTCAGACTCTTTTTGTCTTTCTTTCTTTCTTTCTTTCTTTCTATTTCTTTCATTGTTTCTTTCTCTCCTTCTTTCTATCTTTGCATTTTTTTGTCTTTTGTCTTTTGTGTCTGTCTCATAACAGTGTTCTTTAAGTTAATGTCAGTTGGAAATACACTTTACGTTTTAAGCTTTGATGAAACCGAGCTGATCATGATGAGCAAATGATGCATAATTTGCAGTGTACCTCCAGTTTTTTTCATTCTAAATAACAGTGTTGCGTATGTCTTATGTCAGAAAGGTCTCACTATGGCTAGAGAAAAGTCCATATTGAACCACTAGCGCTTCCAAGCAAGACCCACATAAATAAAGTTACAAAACAATTTTTTACATGCAAAAAAAAATCTGACATGCTTTCAAATGTCGGACATACTTTGTTGATCTCCTAATATTTTAAGACAGAAGTAAGAGTGTAGTTATATGCTCAGACCTAGGACATGTGCTGTGGATGATAGTATATAGTGCAGGAGAGAGGACAGAGATATCTGGCCTGTCCTTGACTTGATTACACCATCATCCAAGCCCAAAAGCAATGCCCCCCCCCCCCCTGCCTCCCTGTCCCCGTCTTAAATCCCCCCATGCCCCTTGCCCCAGCCAACTCCGCCCCTGCCGATTTGAATGTCATTATTCATTAACTGAAATATTTATGCGTGAATATGGTGCATATAGGCTCCCTTTGATTGATGCATCGCCCAAAACAAGGAGACATGCCAGGGTGAGTCTTAAGAAAAGTAGGGTTCCTGTCACGCCCTCAGGGAGGAGCCTCTCAGATGCATTATTCACACGCCCGCCGGGCAGGCTTTCAAGGCTTCTACGCCCGCAGGGCACGAAAAATAACCATGACTGTTAAAAGTAAATCATCTCTGCTGATGCACAATTAATGGTGGGATGAAAAGATAGAAGGAGAGATAGAGAGAGAGATGAGATGGAGAGATGGATGGAGAGTAGATGGCAGGAAAAATAAGGCACACGGTTGGGGAAGAAAGGAAGTCTCTGTTTAGAAGGACCTCCTGTCTGGGTGCAAGGCTCCATGCAAGTTTCCCTGCCGACATCAAAACAAGGTCAGGTGGTAAGTAGAGTGTAAGGGTGCAGATCTGTGAAGGTCTTTCATATGCTTCCCATACATAGAGAGAGATAAGAGGGAACGGCTGGGGTGTGAGCAGAGGCTCTGAACCCGGGTAGGAGCTGGTTCTGGTACCGATCTGGCTAGGGTGTGGTGTGGATCCGCCAGTTCACCGGCCTATCCCCCATGGGCTCACAGAATACACTACAACAGCGGGGAGGCAGAGACTAGCTAGGGAGTGTCTTCACCCATAACAAGGGAAGCTGTGTTGTGTTTCACCATTTTACACCATCTCATTAGTCTGCCTCTGTGTTTCAGTTATTTCTTTATTTCTTTGTTTGTTTGTGTTTTTTTTTCTTCCTTGTCTTTATCTGCTTCTTCTTCTTCCTGCGTTTCACTTCTGAAGAAAAACCCTTTTACGCTCTCTCGCCATCAAGCAACAAGCGAGCACGCACATCAAAAAATTGCCCTTGTTATGTTCCTGTTACGAGTCTTACACGAGGCCGCATTATGTCAGTCGCTCAGGCTCGACGTTCATTACCTCACGTCAAACACGCCGCTCACATTGAATTAATAAGACAAGAGTGTGGAGCGCTTCCCATCGCTAGGCAAGAGGCTTGGAGAGAACGCCCCTTTTCCATCCATTCGTTCTCTCTTTCTCTCTACTCTCTCTACTCTCTCTCTTCATCACTCCCTTCATAGGGCTACACTAGAAAAGGTGTGGGGGGGGCGGGGGGGGGGGGTTGGCGGAGGAATGATTTTCGCGTCTTGTGTTTTTTTTTTCGGCACCCTCGCAACTTGCTGGGCCCTTCGGTGTGTATTTGTGGTGATGTGGAGTGATGGCACCAAATCAACGTGGCCATTCCAGAGGTGACCTCCCTCTCACTCTCTTACTCTCTCACTCACACACTCACTCTTTTTCTCTCTCTCTCTCTCTCTCTCGTTCGCTGTTGTGTTGTTTACCTCAGGAGACGGTCTAGAGAACAGTTTGGCGTCGCCGGGCACGGGCGACGAGGATGACCAGGACAAGAAGAGGCAGAAGAAGAGAGGGATCTTCCCCAAGGTGGCCACAAACATCATGCGGGCATGGCTCTTCCAGCACCTCACGGTAAACAATGCTGCCTCGCGTATGGCCAGCGTCTTTCTTTTAGTTTTAGGGTCTTTCTCACCTCACGCCTTTGTTTGTGTATGTCTGTCTCCATCCCTCTGTTTCTATCTCTTCTTTCCCCTGCTTCTTTATTTTGTCTCATTCTCCATCTTCATGCCCACTATTTTACAAATCTTGTCTCTCTTTCTGCCTTTGTTTCTTTCTATCTTTCTTTTCTGTCTTTCCATCCTTTTTCTTCTCCCTTTCCATTTTCCCTGTGTTTTCTTCTTTCTTCTGTCCTTTATTCTTTCTTTCTTTCTTTCTTCCATCAGCCTCCCTCTCTGAACTCCATCCTCCAGCCTGACGCGTTCCTCTCTGTCACTCTCGTGGCTTCTGCCTCAATGATCCAAGGGAAGGGTAGCGAAGACACTTATCTATTTTTGTCCCCCTTCCTCCTACGCTTACAGAGAAGCGTGGAAGAACTAACCCTTTTGGTGCCCTGAAATGATGCCCAAAGCTTATGACCAGAGCAGGAAGTGATCCTTAGAAAAGGAAGCACCCTTTGCTTTTAGTTTTAAGCATCTGCGCTGCTCCTAAACACTTACCATATTACTCAGTCTCAGTAACACCGTCCATCCTATTATCTGCAGAAACATAGCACCGGTGCTCACTCCCTGTCCATTTCCTTCTCTCTCTGTCTCTCTCTCTCTCTCTCTTTTTGGAGGGAACCTGGTCTCAGATGGTTTTACGAGTTTGTTGAATGGTGCCGGCCGTTGAAAGGCCCACACAGGTCTCGTACACCACAGTAATCCCTTCCTTTTTTGGCCCACCTTTAGATTTTCCCCACAAAAAGGGGGGCTAATTGAATTATCCCCTCTCTGTTCCCCGGCCCTTTTCACTCTAATTTGTTAAACAGAAGTGTTTTCCATTGCAGGATGTGTTGCTGAAAAGTGAGTGAGGGGACTCTGGCACCCTGAATGGCCCATTGCAACACCCTGGCGATCAAGCATTCATTTGGGGTCTAGAGAGAGCTGAATGGAGCGGGATTACGTTTTGTCCGACTCCACTATGAGCTACGGGGCGAGGCTGGGGTGCGGGGGGCTTTCAACATATGGTCTTAGCCCCGCTGCTTTTGTGAACTATTCTGAGGTTTAGTCGAAAGACCTATCCCCCCCCCCCACCCCCACCCCGCCTCCCAACCCAATCTACGGGCACCATCTCCTAAAATAACCCCCAAAGACAGCAGAGAAGCTTGGGTGTGTGGGTGTTTAGGTTCAGGTTAACACAGTCTTAACTGCTGGTTTATGTCAAACATTCAAGGGGTTGTCCTCCACTCTCATGCCAGTGTAAGGATAATGATGATGAGGCATGCATAATTGGGATTGGTTACAGTAATGCAAATTAGACCTCAGTTGATGAGAAAAGAGAGAGAGAGAGACAGAGAAAGAGAGAAGAATTCACAAATGTATTCTTTCTTTTCTCCTCTGCCTTTTTTAGTTTTTGTCATCTTACATATTTGGAGTGATGTCTGCAAATGTATTTGTTGGCTCACAGAAGCGATATGATGGTGAAATTCCATCTCGTTTTTTTTTTTTCACCCTCCAACAGTCAGTTACTTAACACACCCGTATGCTCCTTACCATGATCAAATAAACACAATACGGAAACAAATGCTGAGAAACACACTGGTTTCTGGGATCAGATGGAGTGGTATGTTAGGTGAGCCGAGCCACCATTGGTGGAAGTCTCTGTGGTGTTAGTTTAGTCGCCGGGGTGCAGGGAAAGGGGGCGGGGCATAGCATCATCCATCATTCCAGTGACAGGCTCCAAGCTGGGAGGCCATCATTAGTGGCGGAGCTGGGCTTTGTCACCCTATGTGTGTGTGCGTGTGTGTGTGTGTATGTGTGTGTGTATGTGTGTGTGGGTGTGAGAGCAAGGGAGAAGGAGAGACAGAGAAAGGCCCCTGTTTAAAATGGAGTGCTCAGAAGCTCATCCCTCACCGGTGACCGCAGGAGGTGGCTGCGGCCCTGACAGCGCCAAAATGGGCGCACGCCCACGACCCCGTGCTCGGAACACCGTCACCTCTGTCTGCCATCTGCCACCCCCAACACCCCCGAACAACCCCCCCCCCCCCCACACACACACACACACACACACACACACACTACACCACCCACCCCCTCCACCCTCCTCCCCAGGGTCACACAAGGCTCGGGGGCCGGGGCCACGGTAGGGCAAGCCCCATTTGGGGCTACGACAAAGCCCTCCATTGTCCTCCCATTGTTTTTTATGTATCATTCGTCAAATAATGTCAAATAATGTCAAATAATGTCAAACAATACCACACGCTCTCAGCCAATGGAGCGCAGGGACACGGCCAGATCCGCGGCAAGCATATGTGAGGCCCGGAGCGAGAAACGGAGACGGAGAGAGAGAGAGGGTGTGGATAGAAGCCTGTCACCGTGGCCACCGATGTCATTTCCTGAGACCCCCGTTTTCAGCTGCCAAAGACTCGGTTTCCGCTCTTTGATACACTGATTGCGTGTTATGTTTTTGTGGGCCAGAGAGTAGCATAGTTGTTGAGATTGCCGAGGAGGCATTTTTTGGAGCGGGGTCACGTTATCCTGATGTGGTTCTCCTTTTTTTCTCACCCCACAGCACCCATACCCTTCGGAGGAGCAGAAGAAGCAGCTCGCTCAGGACACCGGGCTCACCATCTTACAAGTGAATAACTGGTGAGTGACCTTTGAACTTGTGACCCTGCCTTCACAGCTACCCTCCAACCTCCCCTCGCCTCCTGGTCTTTTATCAGCTTTTATCATGGCACACATTCTCTCACCCACCCACCCCTCACCCACCCCTCGGCCCTCCCACACACACACCCAGAGCCCAGAGTCAAAAGGCAGTGTTACTGCTGCTACATAAGCCTCTTATGAAGAGGTCATTCACAGACCAGAGACCCAGATATCAATGAAGCTACTATCAGTGATCCTAACAGAGACTTCATGATAGAGCCAATGGCTGCTTTTCTGAAGAAAAACATTGTGTGTTATCTGGAAATGGTCAAGAAACTGGTATCAGTGTTGGTATCACTCCCAAGTAGAAAAAAAACAAACAGTACAACTTTATGTAACTCAAGGCTTCATGGGTGTTGGCATCCATTGTTTGCTGTTTTTACTGGTAAGAAAGTGTCTAAACTGACCCGTAATTGAGGAAGAAAAAAAAAGCTTAGTTGTGGAAATTTGTGTTTAGACATTATTATATCATAGACTTTTTTCTAAGATAACTCTCCTTAAATTCTCCAGTGACTCAATTTATGAGCTTGTAATGAATTTCCGTTCATAGATTGGAGGCTGAATAGTAAATCACACAAATGAAAATAAAATGAAATGGCAAGTTAACTGTAACAACTGTATGTATCGGTGAATGATAAAACACACAGTAATTCCGCGTAGCATTAAAAAAGCCTGCCACGGTCGAGTAACCTTTGTTAAGTCTTCACTGAAGTGTCTGTCTTCTGGTACAGACGCAGCGTGCTCTTCCCTCAAAAAATGAGTTATTTAAGGAGCCCAGGAGCTGTCTAGCCCTCAGGCCATCAATGTATTTAATAATCATTTTATAATGTGAGCATTAAGCTAAGTTCACTGAGGGTGCCGTATGGTAATGAGGGAAAGGTCTGAAGCGCAATAACCCCAAAGGTCTAAGGTAGCAAGTCTGCGGTTGAAGAAGCATTATTCGATTGACATTAAAGACTTCCCGAACTGTGGTTGAATAAATAAATTGAATTGTGTGACTCAATAATGTTCTCTTGTATCTACCCAGGTTCATCAATGCCAGAAGAAGAATAGTCCAACCAATGATTGACCAGTCCAACAGAGCAGGTAATTCCTTTTTCTCTGATAGCCCTCTCTGTTGGCTTTGCCCAGTTCCTGCCAAATGCTCTCTCTAAATACCCACATTTGTATTGATTTTAATTCCACTCGTCTTTACTCCTCCAGTAACCCAGGGGTCAGCGTATAGTCCTGACGGCCAGCCCATGGGGAGCTACGTCCTGGATGGCCAACAGCACATGGGCATTCGACCTGGTGGTAAGCTCATCCCTTAATTACAAGTCTCAAGTGTAGTTAAAGGTCCTAGATTATAATCAGTTACACATTTCCTCAAATTCACCTCAATTCTCCTCGCGTTCTTCTAACTGTCCGTCCAGTGTGTGCTCTAAAGTAAACTCCTTTAATGAGAGGCTATACCTGCTAATGGCCTTTCTTAGGTAGCCATCAGGACTTGCTTTTTGTGTGGATGTTCCGTATGTGTTCTAAATGTGGGCTCTGGCTGTTTTTACAGGACCGATGGGGGCCATGGGGATGAACATGGGGATGGACGGGCAGTGGCACTACATGTAAACCCTCGCTCCACCCTTCCCAAGCTCCATGTGAGGACCTGGTGGAGTACGTATTGCCTCAATTCAATTTCCAATTTCCCCAGCATTACCCTCTCCTTCTCCTCCTCCTCCTTCTCCTCCTCTTTCTCCTCCTCCTTCTCCTCCTCCTCCTCCTCCTCCTTCTTCTTCTCTGCCATTTATACCCGCATACACTATTCTATTCTATATATTTTCACAATTCCTCCCTATTTCTTTCTCATCTCATTGCCCCCTTGTCTACCTCTCCCTTTTTTTCTTTTTCTTTTTCTTTTTTTCTTTTATTTAGTGTGGGCACACACTACAATCTTATTAAGAGTCTGGTAATCCTCCCATGTGCCCCCCCCCCCCCCTTCCTCTCCCCCCCCCAACCCACACCTCCAACCACCACTACCACGAGCACCACCAAATCTCCCACCCCCCTCCCCAACCATTCCTATCAGCCGGCTCGGCATTGCTGACAGTTCACAAATCAAGACGTATGGGCCGCCAGAGGCACCAGGGCATGGAGAATTTTATTTAATACCCACACTGCACTGCTCAATGAGCCACAGTATAATGACACTTACCTTGATTAATAGGGCTCTTTATATGTAAATAGGTGCTGCCTTCGTTTTTGCCGTGCCCTCCTCCTTCCTGTTCCCCGGTGCTGGTGCTGGAGCTGAAGCCGGCGTTAGTGCAGGCCCTTCCTCCTGATCATAATTCTCAGCATTGGCTAATGAAGTCCCGAGATCAGGGGAAGAGAGCAGCACGAGGCCCCATTTTAACGCAGACACATAGAGACATCATGTGCTCAACCTGGATAAATGCAGACTAAATCATTTTCGCAGACGATTGAATCGGGTCGTTTTTATTGGATTATCATTGACCAGTTACTGTAATGGCCTCATTCGCCAGGGATGTTTTGCGCACCTAATTTGATCTTTGGCAACACCATATGCTGATTGTGTCGCTAAATTATCACAATCATTAAAAGCTGTGTTTTTGGCGTATGCAGTGGCCCATTCAGTGATGAGCTATTCACCACTGGCCTACACTGAAGCTATCTACAGATGTGTGCTTTGTTTGAACAGTTGGGCTGGAGTTCAGGACCTGTTAATTTACTGCAGTCCGCTGCCATAACCGGCTAACTCAAGCATTATATGATTACACCTGTGAATAAAAAAAGTATTCTGTGGGCCGTTAACCTCCTAATAGCAATTGTAGTGTAAGCTGTGCCACCCATTCTACCATCAATATCAACATCTATACTCACATACATCCTTATGCCATCCATCTATATACCTACATGTATATATCCACATACCATCAGGCCATACCCTGCATTCTTCAGATATAGTTGTATCAGACATTGTGAATATGTCCACTGTACCCATACATGGATGGAGCCAGATATAGTTATGGGGTAACATCTCAATAGCATTTTTCCTGTCTAGAGTGCATAGCATTAGTGGTTATGGACTAACATCCCAATAGCATGCTTCCTGTGTACAGTGTATAACATTAGTGGTTATGGAGTAACATCTCAATAGCGTGCTTCCTGTGTACAGTGTATAACATTAGTGGTTATGGAGCAGAGTGTCTAACTACCGTATGTCTGTTTGGTTCCAGGTGTCCGTGGTTCCCTCAGGGAAAGCTCCTCCCACCGTGGCAAGTGGCCCATTGAGAAGCCCGATCATCTCGTCACGACCTCCGCCGATTCGACCAAGCTCACAGTCAGTCACTTTCTTCCTGGAGCACAGCGGCAGACTTGACCCGTGTCCCCACTCCCGCTCCCACCTCCACCTCCACGGACGACCACCACCGGCCCCCAAGCCCTTCCCGTCCACTGACCTCGCTCCTCACTGTCTCGTATCTGGGCCCAGCAAGAGGACCCCTCCCTCGCTCCCTCGCTCCCTCCCTCCATCTCGCCTCCCCTCCGTTGGACATCCACAGCTACTGCAGCACAGAGCCCAGCTAGTAGCCATAAGCGTACAAAAACGTGTAAAAAGAGAAGAGAAGACTTTTCACTATGAAAATATTCCCTCAGAAAAGAGGAATGAAAGATGAGATGACCTCTGGCGATTATTTTGAAAAGGAGGATTTCTTCTGTTTTTTTTTTTTGTTCTCTTTTAAATTATTTATTTATTTTTTTACTATAAGACAGAGCATGAGGACCAGAATTTCCTTGCACTTTTTTTCTCGACCACAGACCAGCTAACACACAGCAAGCTCTCTTTCTCTGTCTCTCTCACTCTCTCTCTCTATCTCTCTCTGCTTGACCTCACACACACACACAATGATACCCACAGTCACACTCACATACACTCTCTTAAGGGAACCACTGTGGAATACTAAAAGAAATGCCCCAAAATGTATGATAAATGTTAAAGTGACCTGTTTCTTTTTTTGAATGTGCATATATTGTTTGTAAAATATAATAGCCCTTAGAATTTCTCCTCTATCCAACCCTGACAAAGGACTAACGTCAGACCGAAGAGATGGCGATCACTGTTGTCTCAAGAGGACTTGTGTGTAACTGTATTGCCCACACGCAGGATTCACACTTTATTTTGATATTGTTTGGTTTTGTTTCTGTCTGAAAAAAGTTAATAGACAGCCATTGTGACAGACAGGGTACTGATGGACTAAGTGTAGCTAGCTTGGGCTAGTCATGTCAAAGAGGGCAAGCTTGAGAACTCCGTGAGAATTAAAGTAAATGGTGAAATGCTTGGGAGATGTGTTAGTATTGATGTAAATTTTGATCCGTTCAGTCTAGTTTTATTTTATCGTTCTGTCAGTTAAATGTTTGTTGATGTCAACTCCTCTTCCTGTCACTGCACACGCTCTTTTTATTCTCCCTCGGCAAAGAGTTTGTCTTTTAAAAACATATTTCTATGAATCCATCTGTGACTTTTTCTTGTAATAAATACTTCGTTTTACATACTGCGGATATCTTTTGGTGTTAAACGAAATGGTGATGCGATTTTGCGTCATTCGAAACATACAACACCTTCAACACATAAAAGGAGGCTGGCGCATTGTGTTTATCATGCGAGGGGCAGTTAAAGTAAATACAATTAAAAAAAAATAGCGCATGACAATTTGTGACCCATTTACGCTCATGGTAAATTCAACTCCCGTCACTTTAGAAATGAATTAGCAGGCTGGAAAAACAGCACAATGGGGGAAAAAAACATGAATAAGTAAATGTTTTCTCTTTTCAGATATTCAGCTTGAATGGTCATGTAAAAACAGTAATGTTGATATAAGAAAAACAGGCAATTTTCTGTTCCGTTTTCCTTGCTTTGTAAAATACCAACTAAACTAACAGGCGGATTTGAAATAGCAGCGCCCCAGTGGTTTGTGAACATCACTATGCGGGGAAAAAATCCAGTTTCAGCAGACACTGTAGTTCCTCTTGTCCGACTTAAGCTGACGGGCATGATTAATGAGAAAGACAAACTAAAATAAGACACGTAGATTTAAACTTAACCGAAAAGAACACGTCATTTTACATTCCTGCAGCAAGGGTCCTTTCTTACTGTGCATGGGTTACTGTATCCTCTCTAAATTAGGCTTACATCCGATTATCCCGTTAAAAAAACGAATTATCCGATTTGAAGCAGGCAATTTCTCAGTTATAAATATAAGGCAGCGCAAAGGCCTACTAATACAAAAGATTCATTTATTTAAGAATAATTCCATTAGGACATTTGGCTGTGCCATAGGCTTATCTGGTTTTCGGTTCTTTTTGTTTTTCAGGTTGTGAATTGCCACCCACATCCAATCTGCTTTCCACAAGGAAAAAAGTGCCGCACATCGGTGATCATTTATCAATGTCAGCTGCGTAACGATCTTCTGTGCAGTATTGATGAGAGGAATTACATTAGCGCTAAAGGAGAAACCCATAGGCACAAAGAAAATGTGCAATAACGCCAGAGCCCATGTGTTATGCTTTTTCTCCCCTATAATGCAATTATTTTCTTCTTTTCTTTCTTTACCCCTTTTACATTTTTTTTCCCTTTCTGTCCTTCTTTCCATAGACTTAGATTAAGGCCCAGTTTCACCCACGAAGACAAAAGCACATTTGAAATCGTCCAGTTATATGGTCTGCATTATCATTTTTTATATAAGATGGAGAAATATCCTCCCTAATAAGTTAAGTAAAATAGATATTCTTCTCAATTTTAAATACCTTACGATGCCGTATTATTATTATTATTATTTGCAAAACGAAATGGCATGACTAATTCAAAGTTATAGCATGCACAATTAACGCTTGGTCCATTGTCACGTCATATGTTCGCTACGTCCAAGTGATGGCTACACAGTGAGCCTTGCTCGCTGATAGATTCAAATAGAATCTAACGACCCTTTTTATTTTATCCTTAACATTTTCAAAGTTTATGTAAAAACAATATTGTAAATAGTTAATTCCTCTGTCTGTTATACCCGCACATATAATAACCATAATTGAATTAATGATCATAATAATCATAAAATAGGGTATGTCAAGAGAATACTTTTTAATTTAAAAGGAATGGGTGATACAATAAAACCACAAGAAAGTGGGGTCTCATTTTTGTATCGGATGCCATTAGTGATATATTTACATTGTTTAAACATATACATAGGCTATGTTTAAAAGCCGTCTGGATTAGTAAAAATGCTTCTTATTCGGCCTAAATCTATTAAAAAAAATTCTGAGCTTAATTTTGCATTAGGCTATTTTGATATGAGCAAGATACGAGCTGCACCGTAATTGAAAATCCTTTCCAGTGTAGGCTATTCGAGTGTATTCCGTTTCAGTATAATGCATGCAGGCTATTTAGATGCACAGAATCTCAAAGTATGGCCTCGGTAGCGGTGCCTGAGATAAATTAGTTTTGAAGGCTGCCGGAAACCAGCGCATATCTAAATGAAATATGGGTCATCGTTCCCGCAGTATACAGTATCACGTGGGAGCAGCAGTCATCTTTGGAAGCCCTTGCAGTCACGGGCTTACAGACCATGGTGAAGAACACTGACCCTGTCCGTGTTGTCAACTGTCTGCCCGTGCGATGCATGTACAGAGCAGATCCATCAGTCATACTGGCAGGTATTGATCATCATGTCTTAAATTTACATTGATATTTACTTATTTTTGTCTCACATAGGAGGCAAGCCCTGTTTTTTTTCTTCCTTTCTCTCTTTTTCTCTGTTTCTCTCTCTTTCTTTTTTCGTTCCCTTTTTTTCCTTTTATTTTATTTTCTTCTTTTGTGCATTTTTTCATCTTCTTGTCTGTCCTTTGATCATGTAATTTTCAATTACTGTCATTGTGTAAGGTCTGCTTATTCAAATATGCATGCCAGTCCAAGTCTGTCCACTTGACTGACAGAAAAAAGTGTGTGTGTGTGTATGTGTGTGAGAGATAGACAGATAGATAGAGACAGACAGAGAGAGAGAGAGAGAGAGAGAGAGAGAGAGAGAGAGAGGTAGGGGTAAGAGAAATAAAGTGAAAGACGTTCATTTCTATTGGAGTTCCTTTCAAGAAGGGACACATCATGAGAAGGCTGCTGCTTTTGAGACCGAATTCCAGCAGTAGGTTAGTCATGTGGTCACAACCATGGAAATGGACAACAAGAACATAATAACCACAGCATGTTCCCAACACGGCCACCATTACCGCCATGGATAGCTGCTGCCCTGCATAAGCCCTGTAATTAATGCAAAAACGGTTTTCTTTTAGGGTGAACATGACAATCATTCAGACTGCACACTATATAGTTGCACCAACTACACACGTCTCCATTGTGGGAGTCTGAGTGGCAGGCCAAGCTGAAACAGCTGAGTTGAGATTGTCAAACTCAATCTGCTCTGTGTATATCTTTTTCTTCCTGAATCTCAAGGCGGTCATTCGGCGAGCTGGAATGCAGTCGATGGATGTTTATTCCCCTCGGTGCAAGGCTGTCTGGGAGCGATGGCTGTTTAAATTTGGGATCGGGGGCAAAAAATCAGGTGGAGAGGCTGGCGCTAGGCAGACCACTCAGATTTATTTACAGCAATACGTGCGCCAGGAGGTCAAAGGGCAAAGTTGAGCAAGGGGCCAACAGAAGAGCTCAGTGGATTCTTGCACTGATTGCCGTGTTTAACATGCCTGGACCCTTGAGGCAGGGTTTCCCAGCGTGTCATGATAAGTCTTCTGATACTGTGTGCATATAATATGTGTATATTTATATGCATATGTGTGTGTGTGTGTGTGTGTGTGTGTGTGTGTGTGTGTGTGTGTATGTGTGTGTCTGTGTGTGTGTGTCTGTGTGTGTGTGTGTGCATGTATATGGGATTATGACTTCATACTGGAAAATTTGCCTCAGGAAATAGTAATATACTTACTTTTCTAAAGTATATTTACTTTTATAAAATGGCGTCATCTGGAGATTTTATTTTGTTGGGAAAAAAACACAATGAAAAAAACACACAAATGGCCACCAGCGATACCACAAATTTGAATATATGCACTATCAACAATACCAAAATAATAAATCAAAAACAGTCTACAAACAAACAAACAAAAACACAAACAGACAAATAAAAACTGGTTTGGATGGCATGAGCCCAGTGTTTGCTCCGTTCTGGCGCCTCCAGATTTCACTTCCATTGAGGATCAGCTGGAGCAGGATCTGGACAGTCACGCTGGACAGTGGGCTCGTAGTACCGGCCTGAGCATGGGGGAATTGAAGTGACACATGTCGGTCCAGGTTTTTTCACCTGACAACATTATTTTCACTTTTCTACAGATGCCTGACAACCACACACGCCTTTCTTGCTGCACATCGCAGGCCCTCTGATAACTGCTTGTGACGACTTATTTACTTACAGCGCACTGATTCTGTGAACGACCTCAGATGCTTTGGTGATGGGGGTGGGGGGCTGTTGTGTTTGCCATGTCCATCTAAAGCAAAACTTCATCTTGTTTCTGAAGAGTTGAGCAGAGGCACCATCCACTACCAATTTCTCATTGGTCAGACAGTCATCAATATTTTTTAAATGTCAAAATGAAGTGGAAAGCTATTTGAGAGTTATTGAAAGTTTTTTCAGTGTGTCTTTGTATTTGCGTACTATTTATCCCTGTGTAGCTTAAATGGCACTGTGTTCAAGGACCTATTTATCAAGATATGTTTACATTAGCAAGGAGGGTAAAACCTAATTGCTACCATGTGTGAACCTATTTAAACGGACCATGTGTTGACAAATTAGATATCATGTATCAGTATGAATTAATGATAAATTATGGTTCAAAAGGTCGAGCTCAATACTCACAGCTCAAACATGACTTTAATTATAAGAATATTTTGTTTGGTTACAACTGTCAAAAACACTTACGCTTTAAGATGGAGGGGTATTGGATGTGAAATTAATTTACTGTTTAAAGCATCATTACAAATCTAATTGTTTATTCTTGCTATTCACAGTTTACAGCCCACCTACTTCACACAAGGCCTTGAAAACAAACATTGCTCAAAAATAAACAACCGCAGATATAAATCCTTCTAGTTTTATTTGCACATAATTTACTTAAACGTACAATCATTCAAGGACCTCTCAATATGCTCTACAATACGAGCTAATATTATATTTATACACATATCAATGAAAATAAACAATACAAAAATGACGGCACTCTAGCCAGACCTATGTGACTCTGTCCCTGATCCGGAGCGGGGGCATGAGGAACATGGGGGCAATAAAGTGGAAAAAGCCCCAGACGTAACATAAACTCACTCAGGGGCCAAACTGCGACCTGACCTCTCCCTTTCCTGTCCTCCCCTCAGGTCGAACGCAAGTGAGCAAGAAAGCGAGCACAGCGAGTGTGTGTGAGACCTCACCCACACATCTGGCGCTGGCCTGGGAATAGCTGAATAGCTGTGTGTGTGTGTGTGTGTGTGTGTGTGTGTGTGTGTGTGTGTGTGTGTGTGTGTGTGTGTGTGTTTGTGTCATCGGGGATGGAGTGAGAGGGCTGGAAACGTGAGGGGGCATTCAAAGGTAAAGGGGGCCCCATGATAAGGGAGGGTTGAGGCAGGGGACGTGATATCAGAGTAAGCCTGAGTAAGTCAGGATCACTCCCAGGCAGCACCCTGGTGTTTTCCACCTGTACACATGAAAATAACAAAACACAAGGCTGCACTTTATACTGAGTACATTACTAAATGAATGACTTATGTGCAATAATGACTAAATACAGTGTGCTTTGTTTTGTTGTATTAGCATGTTGCTACATGCTGTCTTAAGAGATAGGGTGAAATTTAGGGTTAGGGTTATGAACACATATTAAAATGTACTTACTTGATAAGTACATTGTATTTTTTATTACCTGTTATCAGGAGAATAAATATTATATGGGTCAAAACATTAAATTAAAACCATATCCTATTTCCTTTCTGCAATCGTTGTGGATGATTTTGGCTGCACAAAAGTATAAATTACAAGGCTATGACTGACTGTACTGTATGTATCCCCCAGCCTCTTCCTCCAGTCGTCATTCCACACTACTGCAGGGTGTCAGAAGGGGCCGCCGAACGTTAAAAAACGTTGCGCCCGTCTCTGTCTCTTTGTTAAATCGGATGAAATCCTCTAGTGAGAATCTCACACAAATGACAAATGCATCTGCCCTCCCCCTGCAACGAGATCCGACAAGGTCACGGCGGGGAGGAAACACACCCAGACCAGTCCCATCATATAAATCTCGCCGACTGACAAAAAAATGTGGAGCGATCCACTTCAGAGTGGCCCATGACCAAACAGGCATTTATTCAAATGGCATGCCTCTGCCTCAGTTTATTTTATTTTAATTCATCACTGGCCTTTTCATCTTTTGCCTTTTCTCTCTCTCCTTCACCCTCTCTTAAGAGCGGCTGAGTTTGTCTTACGCTTTGTGGAATGCCAGAGAAAATGTTCTATGTTTCTCGGGTCTCGGAACGACCCCACTAAGTAGTTCATTTCATTTTGGGCCGAGTGTTTGTGTCAGGGAAGAAGCCAGACACAAGAGATACCACAACATTCCAATCGCTTTAGTGTTAAAAATGCATAATAGTCTGCAGTAACCCCAACTGGGTTGCTGTGATCATTAGTTGAAGCATTGCAAACAACATTCCCAATTCTGAAAATATAGAAGGACACAAGACAGCCATTATATTTTCTACTGGGATTGAGAGACCCATGCTCTATTTTATAGCTGTTAGATCTATTTCAGGCTGCAGGGGATAAAGGGAATACAGGGGATCCCTTATGTAAAAGAGACTGTGTTATCCATGCTAGTTTGCGAAGAAGAAATGGGGTCGTCGAGAAACGGAGGAGTATCATGCTTCACCCTCAGGTGTTTGTGTTGATCTAATTGCTTGTTTGATCACCCCAAAGTAATGCATATGAAACAGACCTTTAAAGCGTGTGTCTTTTTATACTCTCAGGAGGGCCGGAAATCTAAGTAAGGTTTACAGTGCATTATGGGGATGGGGGGGGGATTTTCAATTGAGCACTCTGGGTTTTTCTTGAATGTCCTTTGACAAAGAAGCAGGAGGAAGAAGCCGTAAAGGCAGTCAACCAAGCAGGAACAGTGGCAGCCCTGGATCACCCTAATGCATTTTAAATTCAGTCCAGAGAATGCTGCGACCCTCCGCAGTCACCGCGCGAGGAAAGAAAACAAACCATTAGAGTTAATGGGTGCGCACTACAGTGCGAGAGCTGTATATTTGGGGGGCCTGTCAAGACACAGTCGTTTGATTCTGATTATGTCTATCGTGCTGGTTGGACCGCCGCAATTATCCTCCAAAATAAACATGGATGGAGGTTCACGCAGAGTCACGGGCGACGTCAGAGGGCCTCGGTCGCTCGTTCGCAGCGGGTGATAAATAACGCACACGCACCATTTATCTCGCACCTAGTCATTCAAGAGTTTCCATCGGCAGGGGAGAAGATGGGGCGAGGAGCCAGCGAATTTATGAATCACACCTCACCTCAAAGGACGAAAGGAAACGTGAGAAGGCGCATGTCCCTGTGTGCGTAATACGGGATGGGGCCCAATGTTTCGCTTTTTGGCTCTCGCTCGAACTTCATAAAAACGAATCGACAGACTTAAGACTTTACGAAATTACGAAAGAATTAGCAATTTCTTTGGTGGGTGTGTATGTGTGTGTGTGTGTGTGTGTGTGTGTGTGTGTGTCCACAGCACACAAACAAGTCACGAGGGTGATGAACGAGCTGGTCCAGGACCGGGTCATCCATCACCTTCGCTGTCCGCTTGGCAGCGGGAACGTGACAG